>NW_022884591.1:600000-821519 GCF_011952205.1 Bombus bifarius
AGTTAATACACGTGGCTTGAATTGAAAAGCATACGAAATGTGTTGATATTTTGACAAATTTAACTTTAATATTTTTTAACAAGCTTTTTCTTGAGAATTATGTAGTATTAGTATACATGGAATAATAGGTTTAGGTGGAACACCCTTCAAGAGTTCTTGTTACTACTTAGATGTTAGCAGAAACAAATCCTATTAAATTAGGTTATGAATTCGGTGTGTTTCACCTTAAGCTTATGATTTATACTGGTAATTTGAGATGACATTTTTTTAGGTTAATTAAGGTAATTATTTGTAGTATTCCTTTTTGTGTCAATATTTGGATAATATTCTCTACAGCTTTATGAAGGCGTGAGCTCAACGGGAAATAAAAATATTTTTATGATATTGTTTTGCATTCTTTGTATCGTTGGATTTATTTTTTATTATCTAAATTCCTCTTTTATCTTCCGTATTTAAATTGTGGAGTCGAAGTAACTTTTTGTTAACCGTAATAAATTAAATGTATGAAACTGTTTGATAGAATTTTATTTTCAGTTATAAATGAAAGATAGTTAATAAATATTGAAAAAATAAAACGAAACACGTATATTCAATTTTTTAAATTACATTTGTTTTCAATAAATTATCACAAAATATTTTTCACTAGCTAGCACCTGCAATCGAAATACCCTGCGACGAATATCGTTCGACACGTATCGAATTCAAAAACGAGGCGGATGTAGTGCATAAAATATGAGGTTAGTCGACATTTCACCGTTTCGTGCATAATTAAGGCGAGAAACAGAGAAGGGAATACGTTCTAACAATAAAATCTTACCGCAATTGCTTGGAACCACTTAATCTCATCGCGCGATGCTACAGCCGGGTTTAAAACGGATTAATTAGCAACGTTTAATAACTATATTCTTCCTGGCGTCCATAAAAAGAAAAATCCTTTTAGAACCAATTATACAGCAAGCTTGAATTGAGTCAGGACGTCCCATTTCCAAATAGACGACAATGAAATATTCATTTCGGTATAAATGGCAGATATTAACCTTATCTATTGCCTGATATAAAATTATCGAAGATCGTGGTAGTTGTAGAAATTAGTATCTATTAATGGATCTTATCTTATCAAATATTAAAAATTAATCAGTGCATCTTTCCCAAAAATATTCTTCGTTTTTTATGTTATCAAAATCAGGGACTTTTTTTGTAACTGGATCGTCTAAAAGCAATATATATATTCAGTTACGAAAGCAATATATATATATAGTGACTCAAGAAAGTATTTGAACATTTATGGAAACTTTTTACAAATATATTATGCAAAACATTAAAAAATTGTATTAGTACTATAATGAGACACGACTACCGTGATTATATTGGTGAAATTTGAAATGAATCTGAAAATGTATATAGAAATTACAAGATATTTGTTGCAAACATATAGATACTTAACAAAAGTAGACAAATTATTTGTACATCCAATTTTTCCACTATATTAGTAAGATATAGTATTCAATTTGACTATCTTCATTTCCTATTATGTGTTTCAGATGGCTGTTCACACTGTATATTAATTTTTAACAAAATATATGTTTGAAATAAATATTTTGTAATTTTGAGCCATGCCTCATTATAGTACCAATGAAGTTTTAAAAAGTTTCCCATAACGCACATGATATACCTATCCGCAAGTTTCCCTTGCAAAGTTTTCGAATATGTACTTCCGTGAACTACTATAAATGCCGATACTATGTTCTAAAAAGATAATGCTGTTATTCTAACCTCTGAGATAAACGAGATTTACCGAGCCGCTGCGCACGATGCGCCCCCAATTTTCCAAATTCCTGAACTGCACGCTATGCCGGCAGGAAATTTCATCATAACGTGATTAGCCGAACGCAAATCGTTCGTGTATTTATCGTTAGCATTACAAAGCGCTGCTTCAAAGTAAAATATGCTAATCATTGGCATTATCAGGTGTATGGGATTCCGTGAATGCCATCTCGGAACGACAAAACGTGATTTTAACACGTTAGCCCCGCGATCACGTTTTCCAAGACTATTACCGCAATGGCAATCGTTTGTTCTAACTGCACATAGGGGTCCGGCCGATCGGTACACGTGTCCTTGCAGGTCGAATAACGTATCGTCTTGAACTGGCCAATTCACTCATCAACCGACGAGAGAGAACTTTACATGGCCAGACCTTTCACTCGTTTTATTAATCACCACCGAGGTATGCTGCATTTACCTATTTAACGTTCTTCGATGGAAAGAACCGGCTTTGTCTTCATGAATTATTTATCCATCCGTTAATGAAGGTTATTCGCGGCGAACCGCCGCGGTATAGATCGTACGTTATTCCACGTAAGGACAGGAAAAAGAAATTATTATTGTTCGACATTTTCACGCGTGCTTCGAAGCTCTTATATCTCTGGTGGGCGGGCAAAAGAGTGTAAGTGTCAGAAGTATTAGTTTTACAGTTTAAAGTCCAAAGTAAGGTTAGGTGTTAGATTTACAGGATATATAATTAGAATATCAGGTAAAAGAGCGAGAAAGAAATGAAACTGACCTGTACCAAAAGACCAAAAGACAACAATACGGACGATATTAGCGTATTTATTCCGTTGATCAAAATCTGACTTACATAACGTATGTACCCTTTCGTCCATCCATCAAATATATTGTCTACGAATTTTTATATCTCAATTTTGCTCTCGTCTCAATAGATAAAGATTCTTAAAAAGGAAAATAAGAAATCGTGTGTATTAATGTTTCTTTTTGATCTTAGATAAGATTAGAGAATTTGTTAATTACAAAAAAAGAAAAAAAGAATAATTAGATTGAAAATGAGTCAAGGGGCAAGGGTTAATACATTATGGGGATTCGATGGAAGACCTTGGGAATACAGTAAAAGACGAGCAGGTGTGCCGCATTCCTTTAAACGGAATACCGACATAGCCGGTAGAATAAGATTACTCGCTTCACGACCGGACTGGCAAGAACGAGATGGAATCCGCGCGGTACGGTTCTACGGTGAATCGGAAATGCGTAACGCACGCCGCACTAAAACGATATATGTGTACTTAATAGGTGAAAACGATATAGAGAGGCCGTAAAATCAGTGGGAAATCGAAGGTTTATACGTTTCGACTGTTTCGAAATGTGTAATTTGAGATGTATTTGAGAAGATACGGGCCACGAGACCCTATCAGGACTGGCAGAGATGCAAATCTGAAGTACTATTTCTTCTTGTCTCTTTCAAAAGTATACTATGATATCGAATAAAGTACATAGCGTGAAAGTATGCTATAATAAGTTTAAAACGTACAAGCTAATTTTCATTAATACAATCACTATTATTAAGCGACAACGACAACGTAATACGGAACGATTTTAGTAAAAGATTGTGAGATAAACATCAACCCACAAGATCTAAAATGGTTCAAGAAAATGTGTATATTACTTGCGGTTGTATCAATGGATGTTCCGTAAATGCTTTGATATACAATTTCCGTATATCTATTGTATCCACCAAATAGCCAACACACATCATTGCAAAAGTCGCATAATTAGTTGCGTAGTCGCGTCTACGCGAAGAAACTGTCCCGTCTATACCTATATATACCTATCCACGCAGCACCGTTACATTGCAACACCACATGGTCGAGTATCGGTCGCGTGACACGAGCTAAAAAGATATTACCCAGTTTTATCCTCGGTCGAGACCGCGCTCTTTCGATCGCTGTTTGGCTAGCCTCCGTTTCGCCCTCGGTCTCGTTTTCGTCCCGGGCAACACTACGTGATATTACTTGGTGAAATAAACGACCGTCGAACTTCGTGCTCTACGAGGCACCACATAAAAGTCTGTTATTAGAAGCCCATAGTGGAAATAGCCGGCGTGGAAGTCATCTCGGCACGTAACGAGGTATCGATACGTCACTGCGATCCCGGACGCACGTATAGGTATATTCACGCGATCTTTTTTTGTAATGCTATACACGCGAATGAAACGTTTCATGGAGCACCGGACTGTTTGTGGCAACATGAAAAGAAAGCGGGACGAGGAATGCAACACACACGACGTAGTGATGGATCAGACTGGCGAGAGACGCCAGGTGCTAGAAGCAAACGATCGGTCAAACTTCTCTCTCGAGATGACGACGGCGATGAATGCACTTCACACGACGGCGTTCTACATGACACACGCGGTTCTCATGACTGTAAATATCTACTTTTCGTAAGCAACGACTGATTAGCACGAATTTCATTGATACACACCTCTTATGACCTAGTAACAAGAACGCCTCCAGGTGCACATCCCGTACATCGCACATACGTGTACATCCGACACTGCAGAGCCACTGAAAGCAGCGCCGAGGTTAGGCTATCGTAGTGGGGACACCTGTTCGACATCCGTAGCAGCACTTTCTACGCTCTGACGACGGTGCGTGGCCTCCCGATATCGATAGTGGCCACGATCGCCGATATACGCACTATCGAGAGCTCCCGTCGACCGAATCGAGATTTATCGGACGCGAACAATTGAAGTCTTCGACTCCATTCACGCTCGACTCGTTCTCATTGATTCCACTGAGACGATCGGCGCACCTCTTGTGACTGCTACAGGAATTACTGTAGTCGTTTCTGTAATCGTATGTGGGTCAGTAACGAAGTTTGAAACATTCAGGCATGGATACATTTTTATAAATCGATTCTTTCGAACATAAAAAAATGAAAAAGATAAATTGTACATATAATACCAGATGGGGTTGCCAATAAGGGATTTCTACGTCTCAAATTTGGTTAAGATTTTAATATCGCATATTTACGAAATTTTCGTTTCATCGTTTATATAGCAGTTTTTAAACGCTGGATAGGATTAAACGTATTACAAAGATAATTCTGAAATTATTTCTTTCTCCATTTTTCGTTATTTTTAGTATGTATTTCGTTTAGATATATGTACATATCTATGGTCAATGTCTATATATAGAATTAATGGAAAATTTAATTAGTGGTAGTAGAAATACAATTTTGTATGTATAAAAAATTCTGTCACTTGATCTTTCTTTTAGTTTTAATTGTGATACATTCAAGCACGATGTACGCTTTATATTTTATTATATATGTAATTTTTTCGTAACTATCTTATCTTCTGAAGGTAAAGTATGATTTTTCTTTCAATATCTATCTTACCATAAACAGAAGACACTGTATAGAAATTATAGTATCTTTTTTAAACATGTAATTACGTTATTATTTTGGATATAACCATTTACTAAGCATGTACATAGATAAAAATAAAAAATAAATCATATGTCGCGTTCTGAAATACCGATCTAGAAAATCGGAGTGTTTCTTATGCCCTCTGTGAATTGCTACGACGAATATAGGAATTATATTTAATGCAATCAATGAAAGAAATAAAATGCATGTTAGTAAAATGAGGTACGAGTCGAAAACTCGCAATTCTATATAGAATAAAGAATAAAGAAAGCGATAAATATGGACTTGGCGCTTACGGAGCATCGCATCACGTTCTGTAATACCGACCATTCAGAGGTATTACTACGCTCTCTATAATTTATGACATAGAGTCGGGTGTAATTAGCCTACTTAAACGCAGACCATTTATTTAAATAAAATTTTAATTAATGCTCGATTAAGTTAGTTTCTAGTGGTTAAATTCATGTATCTGAATGTGAAGTACCATTTTATGAACGAGAAATCGTAAGTAACAAAGAGAATCAATGAGATCTTATTATATGAATTTCAGTCATATGAACTATTTATTCCGCGACATTTTATATAGTCGATTATAAGAAACTTATTAAGCCGTTCGTGAAACTACCATTGATTTCTAACATCGTAGATCGGACTTGTTCGATAGCATGCGAAATGAAGCGGTTTGCGAACCGCAAAATATTCATTGGAAAGGCGTGACAGGTTTGCACGAGTAAAAATAATTGACTCGTACAATCGGATATACATTTTATTGGTCCAGCTGTTCAACTACATAGAACTATTTATAAAACTTTTACAAAATGCTCAACGCTTCGTAATGGGAGACCTTGCGTATTTCCTTCTCTCTTCCCCTCTTCCTCTTCAATCGTCTCGTATTTTAAAAAGTAAAGAAGTTACGATTTCCCGTAAATGTCGGTTTACAAGAAGCTTTCACAAGGATCAAGTATTACATTTTACGTGTGTCTGTATACGTGTCTTTACGCGTGTACGTGTACGTGTGCGTGTATGTATGCGTGTGTACAACAGGTTATCAGAGAATTCCTCGAGATACATCTACGAACAGAGTTTCGCGGATAGCGGATTTTTGAAAGCAATTTGCCGCCTCCAAGTCTATCGTGATTGCGCAAATACTTTCCGCTATATCCCAGCCTCTGTTCCTCTATGAAACTTTCGTGCGAAAATTTGCCGTTCGGATCGAAAAAGTTCCCTTTAAACGGCCATCGACGACGATATCTCGAGAACGACGCGCCGAGAATCGCTCGAATATCTATAGGTTTGTTCGTAGCCTCGCTTTACACGCAGAATCTCTTTCTTTTTTTTTTTTCTTTTTTTCTTTTTCCCCTTTAAGCGTACATTTAGTAGTTACGAACGAATGGAAAATGGTACACGAATAGAAATCGAAAAATCTGGTCTCTACGTTCTTAGTTCTTACGACGTTTCGCTAAAATTGGTACGAGGTATAAAACTCGATTTCACGCTGCTGCATTTTGAATTTCGCGCTCGAGACTGTTCGTTCAATATCGTGGGAGGATTATGTTTGATTTGTCGTAATAAAATTGTGAAATTCGGTGAACCTATATACTACACCTAACACTGGTAATTAATGTATGCAATTATCGTTTGATTTTATATGCGCGTCGATTGTTAACTAACCAAACGATAAATTTATTTATTTTCCGTAAAGTTAAATTTGCTATCTTCTCTGCGAAGATATTAACGATAATATGTTTCTATTATCAGTAGTCGATAGCAAGTAATTATAAAAGGAATTAAACACACGAATGCCTGTAATTAGTATTAATTAACAATTAATAAATATATTTACTTAGTACGACACATTAGTAGCGGTATAATAACAGCGTGACAAGTATAGAAACTGTGTCGGGCGAATGGAAATGCAAAGTATATGAAAAAACGTATACAGGGTGGTTGGTAACTGGTGGTTCTACGTGAAAAAAGGAGTCGAAAATATAGAACAAAAATTTTTCGTTTCAGGCTTCGTTTTCGAGAAAATCGACTTTGAATTTTCGCTCGGTACGCGTGCACTTTATCGCGTCTCGTTATAACGGTTCTCACTGTAGATTTTTAAAAAAATTAAAAAAAAAAGAAAAAATTTTTATTCTATATTTTCGTCTTGTTCTTTCGCGTAGAATCGCTTGTACCACCAGTTACCAACCACCCTGTATATAGAGAAAAGAATAGAATTATTTACTCGTATATTTTATAAAAAAAATCATCCAAATCCTTAAAACATAGCACTGCAAACGTAGAAAATTTCTGTGGAAATAGATTGCCGATGCCTTGATCACATTTTGTCGTAATAATACCAATAGAATGAAAATGAAAACTTAATAACATTTTATTTGATAAATCTATGAATATTCAGTTACTTGAAATAAAATAAATATATATCCTTTTTCAAATTAATGCATTTTTGTTTATGCATATATAAAAATTTGTCAATACATGTAAACTTATCAAATCAATATGTGCATACATTGACCAGTTAGTGTACATGTCTGCTGAATTGATACATTTGCTATAACAGAGATCTGATGGACCGTAAAGATTAGAAAAAGACTCTGGTCTTCTATGTTTCTTCGTGGATAGAAAGCTACGATTGTATTGTAGAAAAAACACTCGAGATACTCGTGGACAATGAGAAGGGAGGAACTGTCGTACGATGCTTGTTAAAAGGTCTCTGCGAACCTTCCTTCCTATCATTTATGTTTCGTTAATTTGCGTTTGTCGTTTGATCGTTCGATTTCGAAGATACAAATTTCAAACTCCTCGTTCGGTTCGATTAAACCTACGTGAAATTTCTCGAAAATGTTTAAAAACTTTTAAAAATTCCTTACGGGGAATAAAAAAGCGCTGTGAAGCATATGGAACATAACACGAGAATGGTTTTCTTTTGGTTCGTTAACGATCCAGTACGATAGAATATTATCGAAAAACAAAGTAATTTGTTTCATTAAATTATGAAAACGCATTAGATTAATAAATGCTTCACTGAAGTTCATTCGAAAGATTAGAAATACGAAAACGTTTCAATAATTTAAGAAACGTAATTTATCAAATTCATCAAAATTGATCAAATTCAATATTTCGTACTCCATGAAATTCTGCGGTCTATGTGGAAGACGAAATAGCAATTTCTATCTGTGAAAAGCAATTGGATCAACGAAGCATCTACATAAACCTTAAGGTGCTAAACAAAATTTGCTATTTCAAATATTTACCTAATATTAGATCAAACTCGAATATTAAACAACGTTGTATCAACGGAATGTTGATCCTTAACAGAAAGAAATTGCGGCTTTAAAGAGTTGAGAATTCGCATCTCCGGCTTTCCAATCAACGTTCGTCGCGATTGATCGAAATACAATAAGTCGTGGAAAAAACACACGGCAAAGTGTTCGATAAAGACAATTAATCCTACGACGAGTGAGTTCTTTTTGCTTGGTTAATTAATTCGCTCTTCTCACTCTCGGATATTACACTTCAAACGCTTGATCGTTCAAGAAGATACAAGTGTGTCGAAGAATTATAATGCGAACAGTGTTCTATAAAAATTGGCAGTATACAAACAATTCACCACAAAGAGAATGAACGAAGAGTATGAACATCTTGGAACAGGGATCGTTTAAAAAGAACGATACATCGATCTTTCGTCTTTTCTTTTTTTTTCTTGTTTCTTCACGCGGAAATTTTCGTATATCGTTCATCTAACTAGGCGAAACTTCGTACATTAAAAACTATACGACACGTTCTTAAACGACTCGTTAAACTTTTTATATCGTTGGTACTTATGAATTATCTGTTTTGTTTTTCTAATAAAGATACCACGTTGGTTATGTTACTCGAAGAAGCTGCAGTAGATATAAATTTCTACTGATTTTGCGCTTCGATGAATTGTGATGCTTTCGTTCATCTCTTCCTTCAAACAAAATTTCACGTTACACATCTCGCTAATTGCAGTAATTGGTCGTTGAAAGTTTTATCAGTCTATGGCTGTTCAACGTACTTCGTTAACAATCGCAGTAAAATATTCATTTGCTTTTACGATACGATAAGTTTGCTTTTACAACAACGTAAAGTGTCTTCCGCGATTATAAGACGATCATTTCCCAAACGCAAGGTATCTTAAATACAGTGGAACGTTTTACGCTTTGAGTTACCAAAATTACGATACAGTTGAAAAATCTGAAGCTTTGCAAGTTCGCCGATGATCCTCCGATTTTTCACGTCGTTAGTCGCACCAAATATTTTCCACTTTCTTCGTTAGTAGACTGTGGACGATTACGTAGATTCATAAAATTTTTAAGATAACTGAAATAATATAACTCAAGTACAGCTTCGTTTTATTTATTGAACATTACAACAAATAGTATGTCCAATTTTTCCGGGCAAATTTTGTCCTAGTTTAGATAAGAGATACGAAAATACGGAAGTTTTTATCGTTTCTGTCGATAGATACAAGAGTATCAGCGACAAAAAGGAAATAATTGAATTTATCGTTTTATAAAATTCATTTCAATTGTATTTCATCTCAACTTATTTCATCTTCTCTCATATTCTTCGTATCCTGTTCATCGTGCGTTCTGTCTCTTATCGAATATATTTTCTCATTCAACGTAAAAGTTTACTGTTTGATCGAGCAATATCGAAAACTCAAGCGTATTATTCTCTTGATATTTTCGATCTTTCTCGTAACATTTTATCCAACCTTCGAATGAACATTTTTCCTTCGTTTATGTCCATCCAACATCCTCACGATGTTTGTCCGAAAAAATTGGCATATTATTTTTACGTAATATGCACATCCTGCGTAATTTACACGCGTCTGGTAGTTCTATCCACAGTCTACTTATTTTACTTACAATTAGCAACGTTCAAGTAACGAGGCGACTTTCGAAAGGACTTGGACAGCGATTTAAGCGCGACAAGTGACAGCAAGAAGCGGAAGCGTGACGATATTGTGTCCCTTTTACGGGATTATCTAATCTAATTAGCAAAGCGAATCGTTCTTCTCAACTTTGCAATCGTTTTCGTGGCGTTTTTTAATTCCCTTTTTTCTTCCTAATTTTCCATCTCACAAGCTTGTACTGCGATGGTCTCAGAAGAGCCGATCCCGAAAAAACCCACAGTAAAGTCTATCGCGTAAAAGGGAGTTGATATTTTTGTTTGATTCGCGATAAACAAACGATGTTCGCGTGGCTGAATCGTCGCGTAAACCTAGAACACTTAATATTCAGGTACTAATCACTTTATCATTCGGTGACTCGTTTGCTGTGTATCAAAGTCTTCGAGATGAGTTGTTTTTATTTAAGAGCTAGTAGGAATTGAATGGTTGAACCTTTGGCTGATGTCGTCAGACATTGCGAACAGATTGCTGCGACAATTTTCTCCTAATCTAGTTTTGATTCTCGTCGATTCGATCGCGCAATTACTTTGCTCTAATCTAGTTTTGATTCCTGTCGTCTCGAGATCCTATCACAACGAAGATCCCCTCGAATCGCGCACAAGTTGGGTGAAAAAATCAACTGAGAGAGAAATTATTTTCACGAAACATCGTACACGTTCTTCTGGATTTTTCATTCTTCTTTGTGTCTTAGAGTAGTTTTACCGTTCTTTAGGATCCAACAAATTAATTTACATAGTTCTGATTCGATACAAAACGAGTTATACTTCTTAATAGAATCGGTTACGTTTCTAAATCGTGGCCATTTAAAGGCGAATAGCGTGGAAAATTCAGAATCAGATTCAGTGTAGTAAATTAAAAGCTTCGTAGCAGTTCTATAACAGCTATTTGTTTTTTTGAATTCGCAAAACTCGTTCGTATGCGTTTCACTTAACTTAAATGAACATTTCTCAATATAAATTTCTAAAGATCGTTTAATTTCCAGATTGAGCGTCCACAAAGTGCAAGATAAAATCCGAAATAGCTGTATTTATTTAGCAATTAAGTGTAGGAATTAAATTTAACTCTTGTAACAGAATTGTATGAACGAACTTATCTTCCTTTTTAATCTTATAAAATATGATTTTCTAATCATTGTTGCAACCTTCCTGCAGCATTTACTCACTCTTAAATCTTCTACTTGGCACGTTGAAACTTTTAAAACACTACCATAGCGTGCAAAAGAAGATTTCAATAACACCATAAATTTTGTTACCAGACAAAGCATGTTATTCGCTATCATGAAATAAAAGAGTGAGTGACATCAGCCGAAGATTAATATTGACTTCACGTGTTTCTCGATTGTTCGTCCTGGATCCTCAAATAAAGGATTCCCTTTTAATAGGAATTTCTACTAGAATCTGAATGAAAAGTTTAGTGAACTGCTAAAGTTGAATACTTGTTTGCAGGCTGTACAAGCTTTTCTTTCATTAAAAGTCTATTCTTCCTCTGTTACTCCTTCATCTTACTTAGAAACTCGAAAGGAAACAACGATCGTCTCTCTAACAGAGACAATAATTGAGCTTTTGGATATATTATACACGAATTACACAAGATTCGTCGACATATTCGATCATGAGTGTGTCTTTTCTGACTCTTTTTTTTTTTTTTCGTTAAATCGTTAACATCGTAGGTATACGTACATTTCAATTGTTCCTAAATTGTACTTACTTTCCCAGGTTTCTACGATACTGTATATTAAAACATAAGCAAAGTTTCTAACGATTGTAATGTGACGATCCTGGAGACCAGCTCCATCCTCTATATTTTATATCTCTAGAAATTCGAATCTCTTTTTCTCATGCTGCCACGATATTTCTGTTACTTTGTTCTGCATTCCACTTTCCTTTTGCTTTCGCCCTTCTGTGCTTCTCTTCCTTTTAAGTCTCTAAATGTTATTTCGTGAACACACACGGGAGGGAAGTATCGATCCATTTGTTAATGGGCGAGTGCCTTTTAAACGATACAAACGAGAAAACATATGACCTATCTCTCTATATTTAGACATTTTTGGAATATTTTCCATTGAGACGTTTACGAGTTTGCTATTTCTTAAAGCTACGAACAGGGGCAACTCTGTTTTATTAATATCGAAAGCATAAAACAATTTGAATAATTCTTTTCCTTTTTTTATAATTCAGGTGTAAACGTTTGGGAGTTTAGAATTCTTTCAAGTCACGAGGAAAGACAAATTGTAACCTCTGCATCGAAGTATTTGGATGTTTGGAACTTGTTAAAAAATTACAACGAGAAGATAACTTAATTGCATAACAATGTTTTTCGATATCGAAAATTGAGGAATTAGAAATAGTAGGACGATGATTAAATAAGGAAATATATAGACAGATACTTCTCTCACAGTAACATCGTAACTAAGAAACCATTAACACGAATAAGTATTTCCCTAACTTACTTTGATACTTCAATTATAGATCAGATAGACTATATAAATTCCATTTACATACATCATACATCTTAACGCATTTCACTTTCTACCATCGACAAAACGAGTGGCATAAAACCTCTTCATAGTGCATTTTAAGATTCGTTTCTCTGAACACCCATAATCACTCTTTGCATTCACGTTTCATTCTACCAGTCGTTTTTATTAACATTCACGCTTATCTCGCGTTTTCGAGTCAACGAAGTTATCTTTTCCAAATAATCGGTCGTATTTTTCTTTTTATTAGAGGAACTCGAAGTGCCTTCTTTTGATTTTTCTTTCCTTTCACCAGATGATAATTTTTACGTTTTCTATGCCTATACGTTTTCTACGTTTTCTATTTCTATATTGAATAATTTAATAATTTGTTAAACAATAATTGGATAGAATTCTTATTAATGAAATAATTGAATTCAACAATCGATAGTATAAATAAGGAGAATATGGTTCTAGTAATTCGTTAACTAAACATATTTACCTATTATTATTAAATATTATTATGTGTATTAACGATTACTATCATAATGATTAAAATAGCTACATCATGTTATTGGTTCAATGATCATCTAGATTATTCATTTAACTATTAGCCAACAATTAACGTTATTTATTCACACAATCGACTCTGACAATCTTGTACGAATCGTGCTTCGATATCGAATAAATTTATTATTTCAGGTAAATCGACCATTTACCAATAATAAAGGAAAAATTATAGTTAAAGTAGTTTTAAAAAAATTCCTTGAGAAGTTCATATTACTATCATTATTACAAAAGTTAAGTAACAATTCAATTCTTCAAGATACAGCTGGTATTGTTACTTCGGTCGAAGCTACAATTTTTAAAAGTAACTTTCTCTAATGTTTCAACAGCTACTAATCAATAAGAATCCAACTAAAAACCCATTTTCTGTTATCCTATCTCTCCTCGATATTCCATAAATTCTATAATATTTTAACCACATCTAACAAGCAGAAGTCCGCTTTCTATTATCCAGCGTTTCACCAATGCGCGATAAATACTCTAACGTGGCAACAGTCTACTAAACCATACAAATTCAATCAATGATTCACATCTCAATCATCCTGTCTTTCCGCCACGCTCGATAGATTCTCTAACATCGCGTTATAGTTCGATGAAACAAAGATCCAATTAAAAGACCTCTGTCTATCATCCTGTCTTTGCTCGGTACCCAATAAATGTCCTAATATTTCAACAACTGAGAAACAAAACTCCAGTTCTCGTTACCCTACGTTTCCTCCAATACTCGAGAAACTAAAAGAAGCTGAAATTGTCCTTCGATAAATACGACCATAGAAATCCAACTCTGCATCGTCGTATTTCTCCTCGATATTCAACGAACCAAAAGAAAAACACCAGGTATCCCTACAAAAGTGAAATTTTTAAAAAATCATCGCGCTCTACCATCGATAAATTAAAATGGACAATTAAATAAAAGTTAAGATGGATAAGTTGTTAAAAGAACGCAGAACGTCAATGTGGCAAAAATAAGAAATTGACGCTTAACAAAGCAAACCACCGAAAGAAGTCACTTCGAGCTTTCTCCGCCTTGATCGGTGACTCGCGTTCGCCAGAAGCGTTCCGATCCCGGTAATCATCCACTTAAGCGTCGATCGCTGGCATAATCGATGTAAACTCGAAAATTTAGTGATCGGCGATGGAACGTTGCGGGCGTAATTCGGCCGTGGGCGGTCTTGAACGCGGGCCATCGTGTTGTCGACACGCATCGTTTGCCTGGCATCTGCCAATCGGGCCCGGCTGAATAGAATTTCCGATGACAACGAGATTTCGATGTCAGCCGAGGCGCGCGTTGTCAAGCATATATACCCGGGGACGACGTCGCGATAATAGCCGCTCGTATTGTTCACGGATATTGCGCGCACAAAAGATCGTTTCGATTAACCGAACCGAGGCCGGATTACGCGTTTCCCTCCGCGCCGGTCCGCGCTCTGCTCTTCCGCTTTCCGGCCGCGCGCAACAACGGCCAATAATTGTCAGATTTTAAAGAGCAACGATGAGGGCTCGTGTTTCCACGTGGCTTCGCTGCTAAATTTATGGAAATATGCGGTGGGGGTGGCTTGGGGGGATGATGATGTACAGGGTGTTACCCAAACGGTGATACAATCTCAGAATCGTTGGAGTTTCATACTTTGTATTTAACGACGTTTTTTAAGTTTGTATTTTTAATTCTGAAGGTATATTAATAATTGCTATAAATAGAATATTTAGTTAATAATGGAGTAGTATAAATTAATATAAAACATCAAATAATAATAACAGTACAAAAAGCAAACTCAAAAGATATGTTTCTGTCCGGATTCGTATGTTATCGAAGTGTAGACGCTGCGAGAATGCGAGCAGCGAAGACATGTAGAGAATAAGCAACGTAAGAGGTAGATGTTGCGAGGTGAAGTTTAAGTTGTGGGATTTAAGTAGGAGCTAAGTGCGAGAGATGAGAAGCTTGGGCGTTGGGAAAATAGAAAGGAGAAATGCGATTGAATGCGTTCGTGGGAAAGTAGATAATTAAATAAATAATATGAGCTTCTCGTAGGCTAAAATGATCACGCAACTTCACCTTCGAGAAGATTTATAATTTCGTTGTTAGATTTTTATGCATTTGTGGGAGATTTGAAGGCAGCAAAATGTACAAAATGCACGTGATAAGCGGAAAAGTATAAATAAGTTAAGATTTAGCATTCGTCATAGTATTTGGTAAATGAACAATCGTCTACCTAAGTTTCAGTTTTTTAATTAAATTTGTAAGGATATGCCTGTGCAAAATTCTTCGCGTTAAATATTCGTAATGAGACAGTTACTACAGGAGATTTTGCTATTCGAACTAAAATCATCTAAGGAACGAAACAAGAAAAGAAAGATAAGGAAAGAGAAGTGTATAGGATAAAAACAAGACAAAACGAAAAACATTTGTACTTCGTTTTTAATATAATAGTTTAAGTTTGTGTAATGGAGTACTTCAAATACGAATTTCATGAATCCGGTGATTTCTTCTCTCACGTAAATTCATCTTTTTTCGAATTGAATCACCAGTTTGGAAACACCCTGTATAATGAACGATTGAGAATCATTTGGCGCATTTGTTTGCGGGCACGTAATTCGGATATTGAATGAAAAGGTGGGATAAGTGGTTTAGGGAACGACGTTTTCTGGCGTTTCAAAGCCTACGCGTAATCTGGCTTTTGTTTGCCGACGAATGGGAGAGGTTTAAAGAAATACGGGGGTTAAAAGTTAAGTAAAAGAGAAAGTTGAATAGACAGAGGATAGTGTCTCCCCTTTGTGCCTACCTTCAAAGGAAAAGTGAAGATAAAAAAAAAGCTGTGAAGTTGTTTAAGACGAATTTGATTAACGTCGTTTAATTTTTAAGGTCTTTAACTATACGGGAAAACAAGTTTGTATTTTTAATTTTGAAAGTATATTAATAATTGCCATAAATAGAATATTTAGTTAATAACGAAGTAGTATAAATTAATATAAAACATCAAATAATAATAACAGTACAAAAAGGAAACTCAAAAAATATGGATACGGTGCGTGATTTTTAAATAACGTTATGTTATAAGAAATTATTTGATTTAAGTATTGTAAATTCTAATATCTATATTAATATTTTCCTGAGTTCTTTTAATTGCTCTAAAATCAAGTAAAAATTTGGCCATTTCTTTGTGATCTCGAATAATCAATTAGATTTAGGGAAGTTGTAATATCTAGTTTTCAACAAACTTATAGTTCGATTAAAGAAAATCAATTTTATGGTTCAATGAAATAGAAACGGTAGTAGAGTCAGTAACTTTAAAACTGGTAAAAGGGTCGCCCTTTAACACGCTCAAACTCTGTACGATTATTCACCGGAAGGCGTGAAAAATTCCCAGGAAAAGAACGTGCTCTCCACTCTGCGATTCTCAAATCTTACAGAAAACGGTACAATCTCGGATTCACAGCGGTCGTAAAGATCTTTCCTTTATCGTGAAATCCTTCACTGTCTTAGATTATAGTCTTTAAGGCAAGCTGTTGCGAGTCTTTCTCTTTTTCTTTCCTTCTTCGTGAAAGCAACTGAGCAGAGCACGTACAGATTCACGTAAATAACGATCAAAAATTCCGCCATAATTATATCCTCGACAATATCCTTCTTACTCGAACCGTTTTCGACCACTTAAGATAGATCTGGTTAACCCAAATTGTTCCATAGACCAAGAACGTAACAACGATAATATTCTTTAAAAGTTAAAAGTGTTCTTTAGAAACGAATATCATAAGAATCTATTTTATATGTAAACGAATTGCAAACGAATTTTTGTTAGTTTATTTCAATATTTTTAATCAAAAGTTTGAAATCGCTGTGTGCTCTATAAAATGTATGGAAATAAAAAGATTAGAGTTGGTTTAGAATTCTATTATAACTTAAAAAATCCTTTGGTCATTCAGCTATATGTCAAGACGTAAGAAACTTGTTTAATATTAATATAATAATACTGATATATGACATTTCTGGCATAATTCCACACTTAGTTTTAATCATTTAAAAAATTGTACTTAAATCTTCTAAAACTAGACAATTTTGTGTGTAGATGATACAAATAAAAAAGTGATGGCAAATTTGTTATATACAAATTTACATTTCATTTAAATTTTAAACTAAAAAGCTAAGAACTACGTTTGAACGAAATTCGCACACTTTAAATGAAAAATTTCTCTCGCCACGTACAACATCCTGACAGTTAACCAGACCTAACTTCAAACAACTAACAATCAACAAATCCCAAGAATTCTCCATCACAGCTCCAAGCTTGATCATCGTCGTATCCAACTGTCTCCAACAACCAATCAACTATATTCGTTCCTTCTCCTGGTTTTTCCAATTTTTAATTGATTCAAACGCTTGTGGTGATTTGTTCGATCACCGTGACGTCTCTGTGCCGTCTTGGCCGACTCCTGTAGGAATCCTGATGACTCAGACCCTCTGGAACGCTCTTGCTAGGTCTCAGAGGCCCGTAGAATTGCGGTTGATAGTAATGTTCGGCAGTGTGCATCCTCTCCATTTCTCTGTCGCGAAGATTCTCCTCCATGTCCAAGGGCACGTGTAACGATTGTGATTTTGGCAACCTTGGCCTTGGCGGCGGAGGACAGGCACACGGCGGAGGTATGGTCACGTTGGAGAGGTGCGAGCCAGGAAGTAGAGGAGACGCCGGCTGGCGACCCCAGCCAACCAGGAAGAGCAACGCTGCACCGCACAAGGAACTTAACGTGCACGCGTAGTAACCCACCCTCGAGCTGTTCGCGTTCATGTAACCTGAAATTTAGAAATTAGGTGCTTTTAGCGGAGGTTGATCAACGAAAGAAAACACGAATTTCGTACGTGAGCAAAGAAACGCACTGGAGATGAGTTTCGTGTTCCGTTTTGAAAAATAGTGTTTCTCAAAGGATATCATGAAATTTACAAGTATGGTCGATAAAAATGTTCTGTTTTAATCTATAAACAGGAATTTTGGTCTGGAATTTTATTTCTTGATCCGTGATTTTCCAGATGAGTATCGTTATGGGAATTGGCCAATGAAGGAACACATGAATTTTGTATGGGAGTAAAGAGAATCCATTAGAACACGGTTTCAAGTTCTACTTTCAGGCACAAAGATTCCTAAAGAGGATCATGAAATTTGAAAGCTTCGTCCATGAAATATCGTTTTGCTTTAACTGGTAATATTAATCTAAAAAATGAGTATGTCTCGTTATCGGTCAGCGAAAAGAAGCATGAATTATGTATGCGAGCAAAGAGAATGCATTAGAGTGGAGTTTCAAGTTCTGCTTTGAGAAACAGGTCTTTTCGTGAGAATTATTTAACTGGAAAATTCCATCAATCAAATTTCTCCGTTTAAATCCGTAATCTAGGAATTGAATATCGTCGATGGGAGGTGATCGATGGAAAGAAATATGAATTTTGTACGTGAATAAAGAGAATTCATCGAGCGTGTCTCTTAACGATTATTTGATAAAATATATTTATTTAAGAGCACTACGATTCTTTTCAGAATGTAGAATGAATCATTTCGTTCGATTGTTGAGAAATGCTCGATTTCTATTTTACGAAAAATACATATATGTGTATGAATTATAATAATTGGAAGATTCGAATAAAGTGAATAATAGCATTTGACAAAAAGATACGAAAGTAAATAAACGAAATAAATCTGAAAGAAACGCGGTTTACCAGTAAGAGGAACTCCGAGAAGAATAGGTAAAGCTTCTGCGGCCTGCACGAGTGCCCAGGAGCGTGCAAAGTGTTTTGCCCTCAGTCTTTCGAGGGCCAGCATTTTCAGGGAGTAAAGTGCACCGCCGAGGGATGCGCCGTACAAACCGGAAGCCAGAATCAGCCCGTGGTAACCTTGCACGCTGCCCAAAGCCACCTGAGTTATGGCTGAAAAATGAGCGATGTATCTTCAGTCATTGATCTTGAAGAAAACAGAGAGTATTTTCTTTGATGATTATTGAGTCGAGGAATTCGGAATATCTTTTTGGCCATTAGTTGCGGAATATCTAATTGAATTTTAAAATATTCTATTGTTTAACGTTCATTCGAGAAAATGAAAATCATAAGAAAAATATTTTAATAGAACTTACAAACACGTATAAGATACACACTGCAAATTCATGAAACGTGTCTTCATCACACACATACACCTGAATTTTAAATTAACATTTGGAATATCTGTGAGTTTTATATAATTTGAAATTGAACTGTACACCTATTCGCCTAATTTCCACCGTAAAGAAACTCATCAATTTTTAATATCACCAGGCAAAATAAACTCATCGCAGAAGACATTCATGTTGACAAATTTCGTCAAGAGAAATGGCTATAGCAACATTCGATTTTTCCTCAAAACTGTCCTAAAGTTTCCTGAAAGCACCTGATAATCCACATATAACTGCTTCGAAATTTACTGTATAATCTCTTATCTCATTAATATTTCCCATTTTTCATAATCTTCTCCTTGCTCTCCCCTTTTAACGTTTCTTTCCCACCTCCGCGTGTATCCTCTTCCAACGATATTTCTTCAGACATAAATAAACAACACAGGAGTGAACATAAATTCCTCCCACCCTCTTCGATCAGCCCCAATCTAAACCATCTGTAAATCGTCATATTTTTAACTATCGTAACATTCCACGTCCATGCACGTCACTCCCACACGGGAAGAGGATAAAGACGCAACGCGACGAAGCTGGCACATTCCTTGCCTGTCCTCTTCGTGTCGTTCGGAGGAAATTGCAAATTCTTTTCGTCGGATGGTTTATCTGTCGCGAGTGAATAGCAGCAACGTTGGCAACAAACTCGATCCAACAGCAGCCACCGGGATAAGCCGCTTTTTTGGTGGGTTGCAACTCTTCCTGGTCGCGCTTGTATATTTAGCTCTCGCTTGTCATCTCCTCTAGCCGTTTCCACGGAGTTGAAAAAGGGACGTTTTCGCGTACACGTGTGCACGCCCGAGCTACACTGGCTTGCAAAAAGTATTTGCGCCCACCAATGCGTTTACTACTGAGTTATATGGCAAAAGAAGGTTTAAATAGGAGAATTTGGTACAAAAAGTACTATACTTTTATGAAACATGTGTGATTATATCTGATCAAAGCATTGGATAAATTTAATATATGGTGGTGGTGAAAAATATGTAATGTAAAAGCTACTATTAAACGTTAGCAACTTTGAATACATTAGTTAATTGCACTGTAATTGTAGCTAACACGTTGGCTGCCACGCGAATATCACATTTCATATCATATTTTACATCAAGCGTCATATTCGTTATAGTACACGTTTGAATATTTCATTTGAACTGTTATCACTTACTGCGCCATAATGTTCAATCTTTGCAAAATATCGTATTTGCGGACATTCTATTTGACAATATTATCGAAGCCATACATATTGTTCAATATTTTTCGGTCCATGAAATTTATTTTATTTCAAGCGTTTCAAGAAATTTAGTAGAACGTGGATCACCAAAAACCGACAAAAAACGACAGTCAATGTGTTAATTAGAGCCAACAGTAATAAATTTCGTGTCATTTAGCAGTACTTTCATGCGATTACAAAAATTTATTATTATGAAAATTAAGTGTAAAATATAATTAAAAAAAAAAATGAATGGTAATAAATAAATTCTTCATGAGAAAATAAGAGCGTGTACAGCTGTGTAGAGATATTTGTTGCAGCCACTGTATGCGTTAGGGTCGTCGACTGAAAATATGGTTCTTCGTTGATTACGAGTTACGTTTTCAGGAATTTTTGCTGCTACGCTCCACGTTTCAACCCTTGTTCCCGTTCATGTGCGTCGTGATGCTCGTCCAGGAATTAGTACGGCTCCCAGCCCGAGTTTACCCGGTTTTATTTCCCTCGTGGACGATATTTACGTTAATGTTAGTGGCGTGAAGTATCTTTTGACGCTTTATTGGTCATACGTGTTTTAAAGTTGTAATTGAAATTTAAGTGGTCGAGGGTGGTTCATTTTTGGGAAAATTTAGAGGCGTGGATTATTCCGAATACCATGATTTCTGCTTTTATAAATATCTTAATTCTTAACTGGTATTGGTAAATTATATTGTAGGATAACTAATATTGATTTCTTCTTATTAGATAGAACATAAGATAGAAATGAAATAAAATATTCCGAAATCAAGCGACCCAATCTAAATTCTTATGGAAATGTGAAAAAGTAGATTTAAAGCAATCCGTTGGCTTAGAAAACGATTTCCTTAAAACTCTATCAAAACACCTGTGGGAAATTCTTATTTATGTTTATAGCGTTAATTTCCAATTAAGTAATAATAAAACTAGTAGAAAATTCAATATATCTATACGTAATTAAGAACATAATTTTTCAACCAGTAGTACAGTTGCATTGTTTTACAGATTCTGTCGTTTCAAGGCAATCGTAATATCATCCTTTCATTATTTATTATGATCGATATTTATATCAACTTTGTTTGAGCCCTTCTATAATTTGTTACATCGTATCATATTCCATATTTTAGGATATTTTTTAGGGCAGCTGTTTTAAAGATGGAACTCGGATTCGTGTGGCAGAAAGTGATTAATTTCGAACGTTCCGTGAATCGAAGCTTACAACCAAAGTTAATGAATATTTGGCTTCTCGCTCTGCTCGTTTATTTTTTGGCAACATTTCGGTGATGAATATTGAATTCGACACGCGGTGATTAATTTCGGACAATTTTTTCGTAGCAACCTGCGTGTAAAATAACGTTTATACCGTTAATTATCGTTTACCAATTTACGTATGTTTAATTACTATAGTTAAATAAACTTTCCAATAATAACGAATTGATTCCAAAGAATATCCTTTCCAATGTAAAATTGTAGCTAAAATTAATATTTGTATCATCGTTGCGTTTCTGAAATATCTTCTGTACGGCTAAATTTTAATATTTAATTAAAAAGTGAAATTTTACAAAGATATTGGAAATATTAATTTCTATAATGATTGAGTCTGTCTCGAAGTTACCAGGTAATTGACGACTCTATAGAGAATAAATGTTATATTAATTTTCATTGGTCGTTAATTGCGCACGATTTGTTTAATGTTCTGCGCCAATGTCTCCGTGCGATTGCTATGAAATTTACGCGTTCTGGCTCCAATAAATGAAACCGCTATTCTATATAAAATCGGTAATTATATGTTAAATATTTCGTGTATCTAAATTATGCACATAATTGCTCACGAAGCGAGATTTATCTAAAAGATCTTTAAAAAGCAATCAAAGAAAGGAAAAAGATATTTCGTTATATTAACAATTAAATGTTTGTTCATTTTATTTCTTCCATTAATTCTAACAGTGAGTTATTGTTTAACATCAAAGTCACTGTATTTTACCTAATAAAATTACGCTATTTAACAAGAAGAATGTCACAATTCAGAAACTATTTTACAAATTATTGTTGAAGTTTATAACCCGTAATTATCCAATTACGATCCAAAGACGTTCCGAAACAATTATAATACCCAGATAACATCACCGCGAATAAAAAATGTTCCAAATCGTTTTTTTCTTCCTTTCAGAAACCTCATCGCTACTGAAACATTTCATCGGATACAAAATAATCGCTTCACGATAATCGTCGTTTCTAGATAATTGGTAACAATAAACCGTCTTCTGACAATAAAACATATTCGTCCACGATCGATCTCATCCCAATTAAAACCAACGGTCGACTGAAATTACAGCAGTCGTCTTCTTTTTTACCATAATTTCCTCGAACAATGAGTTTCGAGCCTCAGGTTGGATTCGCCTCTGCGTCTCGTCGCGATTCTCAGATTCCTGGGAACGATCCGGATTCTGGTAGAACCGGCTCGGTCAATCGACTGTTCGCCCAGCGTGGGATTAAAATTTCACGTTCGAGCGCGCGGCCGCGATGAAATATTCCGCGCTTCTCAAACATCCACCGAACGATTCGACGAACGCGGGGGTTTCGTTTTTTCTCGGAGATAACCGCGATTCCAACCAATTCCACGTATTTCGTCTCTTAAACTGTACATAGTGCGATTAAATGCAAGTAGTTTTTTCAAAGCTCACTTTTTCCCATTTTTTTCAGCTCAATTTTTTTTACGTAATTTTCCACTTGTGAACGAGCGAGTGACGAATATCGAACTGAATCAATGGCAAGTGAATTTTGTTATGAAACGACTTTCGGTTCGGTTATCAGGAATATTTTGGAATATTTATCTGGAAAGAAATTATTATCCTCTTTCGAAACGACTGTGTTTAGTTGTTTTAGTTGTTTATTTAAACAATTTTTTTGCTCGCGAGAGGAGAAATTATTCTATTACGAATTACTGTGATTTATTTTTTAGATTCTCTTGCACAATGATTATTATTACTAACTAATTAATTAGGCTATCAACTTCGACAGTAGTTGATAAAATTCACTCGTGAAATTTATCGCTCCCGTCAAAAGACAGATTGACTAAGTGTGTTTTTTGTAATTTATGATTGGTGTTCGATTAAAAAAAAAAAAGAGACATATGTCTTGCTTATGTAGATGCGTTTATTGCAACAAGATAGTATAAATAATCGTAAATTTCAAGGTAAATTTAAAAACAGAATGTTTTTAATATTACTACCTTTCTCTATTTTTCAATTTATGAAGCGGGCTGTGTATTTTGGTATTTCAAGGCTTTAAAGTTACCATTTTTGCATCCTGGTTCTAGAAGAGTATCGAGCACCATATATACAACGAATTTTCTCCTTTCCAAAATATCCATTCCAAAATTTTCTATTTTTAGGAATTATATTCTTCTCAAAATTAATAATACGGTCCAAGGTTGATCGATTAGAAAACCCAGAAATACACATAAAAATTCTAACTGACTTTCCCATCAAAATTTATCTCTATCGCTTTAAGAATGAGTTAAAATCACGCAAACCAATCCAAGCCTCGTTTACGTACACCTCACGAAAATTAAAATAAAACACTACAATAGAAGTCAATGAAACAGCATACCAAGTACCAAAAGAGAACCTCAAGCTGAATTAAACCCCTATTTTACTACCATCCCATTATCCAGCCAATTAGAAGCTCGGATCGAAAATCGACAGAAATATCCCTTGTGGTGGAACCTGCACAGCATTGGTAGATTAGTTTCTCCTTCGTTAACGAAATCACTGCGAGCCTGGGCTTAGCGTTGCGTTTTAAATGCGCTTCCTCTGTCCAGGAGCAACCCCATTAACGATTGCAACGATCCTCTTTCTCTCTCTTTCTCTGTCGCAGCGATATTCGTCTCCGTGTGGCCAAAGGAAAGAAAGGAAGGAAGGGACGAGAGAGAGAAAATGTGCGCGCATGTATATGTAACAGAGAGAGAGAGAGAGATAGAGAGGAGGAGAGAGGAGAGTGGCGAAGCCATCGAGGGGGTGACTCGAGAACAGAATGGAAAATACTTTGTGTCGAGAACTCGAGTCGAGGGTAAGCCGGCTGAATGAGGGGCAAAGACGTGTATGCGGCTGACACTCGAAGAGCCCAGGCCGCTTCAAAAGGGTGCACACAACCGGTAGAGGGAAGGTGGACGGGGGTTGAAGTCTACCCCAGGACTGAATGGGGGCTATACGTTTAGAAACCTCCGGACGACGAACCTTCTGGACGAAAGCATAACACACACGACGGTCACCAACGACCGTGGTTACCCTTTCTACTTACTGGGTGCTCGAAAATATTTTTCATCGTGGGAAGATGGATAATTTCTCTACAATTATATTTAATTTTCTTCTTCTTATTTGGATCGGATTTCAAGTTCGTTCTGATCGTGGAAGAATGGATAATCTTCCCTGATTGATGCTTAATTTTCTGTTTCTTGTTTGGATTAGATTTAGAGTTTGTCGGTGAGTTGCATAAATTATGGGCATTTCTAGAGAGATTTTGATATGGAGATTCTACCGATAGATCGGTTCTAGTTTAAATTTTATTCTTCTTATTTGAATCGGATTTAGAGATTGTCAGTGAGTTGTACAGAGTTATGGGAATTTTTGGCGAAGTTTTGCGTCTCATATAGAGATTTTATCGATGGATCGTCTCTGTCTATGAGATAATCAAATCTAGAATATTGCAAAGGATTAGCTGAAGTTTGCTTGATATATAGTGTACACAAGGTATGTTTGATACGGGTAAGAAGATTGTAATTTGTAATATATTATACTATAACCGTATACATGTTGGAATTACAAAATCGAATTACAAGGTAGGAAAATGACGTTCTTTGAGAACGCGACTATAATACAGTAATCAAATTATATGCTTTAAGAGAGTAATTGCAGGATATTGCTCGCTGTAGTACAATGTATATCACATTTCGTATATATCCTCTTCCGAGCATACCTTCAGGTGTAGCAACGTCAAACCTAGCGAAACACCGAAATTACAGTTGATACTGTTTGAGGTTGCGCGCTTAACTCCTGCCCTTTTGGGATAGAGCTTCGTCGTTTCGCGAATAACGTAGCAATGTTGCGAGGTTCGGTACTAGAAACCATCTGAATACAAGTTGCCATCTGATTAAGCTTCCTAGGTTGTTATAATCGTTGATAAAACGTAATAGATACACGTTCAAAAACCTACAATGTAATATCACGCGAATGGCTCGAATTGCTTTCCACTTTTGTTGCGAAACAATTTTAGAAATAAATTCATGAACTTAACAAGCGATATAGAATTTGATGTGCTACGGTTTTAAAGTTCCTCAAAATACATTTCCTCTAAATTTTCGCAAATTCGCAAAATTATCTAATTTCAAGAAAATTCTTACGAATCTCTAAAATTCACACCTGCGCTTTGTCGCACGATTAAAGTAATATCAGCAACGTTTTACGAGTCACAGGCTACACATTCTAATACTCTTGCACAATACCGACAAAATTTGATAAGGAAACGCATGAAATTCACAAGTAAATTTTACAAACTCCAAATAATCTGATTGTTCCCCGAAAGAATGATAAAATTATACAGCAGAATTCCATAATCTAGAACTTGTGATTCGTTAATCGATATTATTAATCGTTAAACCACTGTACAAAACGGCTTCAGAGTCACGCTCTCCTCGAATCTCTCGAAACTTCCAACGAAATTACACTTCGTTTCATGTTCCTCCAAAATTCCCTCGATTTTCATTAAAAGCTCGATATTCTCCATCCAAGGCGGATTTGTAGGTAACGTCGTCTCGCTCAAACCAAAGCAAACTCCTCGACACCGCAGAACGCTCCTCAGTCACGCGATCCTCCATTCTCTCTGTCTCTTTCTCTCTCTCTGTCTCTCGACCAAACTACCTTCCCTCGCGATCCGCAACGCGGTTCGAGCACCCTCGCCACAACAGCGTAACGCGTTGTATACTGACCAACTCCGAGTAGTGCTGCCTGACAGAGACATTGCCTGGACACTAGGCATTGGGCAGATGGTCTCGCGGTAACGACACCACAAGCTGCGCAGCCGAGTGCCGCTGCCAAACCCAGGCAAGTCTGCAAAAGCACCACTGCGCTCGCCTCCAAACCATCTTTGTGGCCCTGGATAGCCTGAAACCGATGTATTTTTCATTAGCTGATTGCTACGACAGAGACAGATCTGAACGTACAATAGATTGAGTAAGTGGTTAATTGAAGAGGGGTCTGTCGGATCGATAGTGTTGAGAGACGTTTGACGAATAGGTTTGGTCTAGTTTGTTGCAGAAAGAAAGGTGATGGTACGTGTTTAATTGCGAGGTTTTTCGTTTAATATCGTCATGGTGGGTCAGTAAGTTGCGGATGTTCGTGCAAATTCATATTTTTATGAAGGTAATTCAAAAATAGAATTTAGGTGGAATATTGTTTTATCTGCTAAATATTATAAATAGAACCGTGTTTTGGATATTTCATATATTTTTCCTATCACCTATACGATCTGACCAAGACTTTTGATAACGTGGAAGAAAAATCGGAAGAGAAATGAATCCAAGGCTAGGAAGATCTTTCAGGATTTAAATCGGATTTTAGATTTACGGAATCGACAAAGGGAGAAAGTTATTGTTAGTATCATACAAAGTGAGAGAACTCAAAGGGGATTATAATTATTCTGTGTGAAAGATAAGTCTGTTAGCTGTATTACGTTTTCCTGTCTCGATTCTAATAATTCTACGTCGTGTATGCTTTCAAATATACAGTTTTCACAGTTCTACGGTCTGTGAATTAAATTTCTGTTCACATCGATTTTCAACGTCATCCACTGCGAAGAATATCACGTTGGAAGCAGTTTCATGAACTCCTATCAGATCAGAAATACTAACTGACGCGTGTAGGCGTGCAGAAATTGAGACAGGGCGCGCAGAAGCGAGGTCAACCGCGATTATGAACGTGTAAACCGCCTAACTTTGCCGAAACTTCACTCGAGAATGAAGTTGCCAACTGTGGCCCGTTCTCTGATTGCTGCTACCGAGTAATACGCGTGTTTCTGGCAGTTTGACGATTCAGCCTTTCGGATGGTCCGGCCATGGTATTACAAACTGGCCAGTGATCGGTTAGTTAGCCTTTTGTTGAAAAGTTAACTCCGCTGAATCGTTGTATGTCTCGTATCTATTTTATGGTGACAAATAGAACCTGCGATGCTCCTATTAATTCACGATTCCATTATTTCTCGATTTTTAAAGCCTATACAGATGCGAAATATGAAGATAATGTTTGTAGGTGTTTAATGTTTAAAGAATTTCGGCAATCGAAGCACTCAGAAGCCACACTGACTCAAATGCATAAGTCGAGAAATAGGGAAAATTGATGTTACAAACTTTAGTACAACGTTAAATTGACTTTGGCATTTGCTATAAATGGATTTATGAAAATAAATCACATATTTCTTAGGAAATGAACATCAGTTACGCTATGTATGTAATAAAATTGAAAAATTTACAAAGAGTGAAATTGATCTGTCGAATATATGGTACATTCGTATTGTACATGCGAGAGTGAGGGAACGTAGAGCGAAAACACACACAAGTATGTATCCTCTCCCTGGTATGAAACACCAAATAAAGTTCTTTGTAATACCTTTCCAAATTCTCTCTATACCTTAACATGATCAATTTGGTTTTTTCAGAGGCTTGATTAACAGTCGAGTTTCGCAACAGGGCTAATGAAACTTGAAAATGTTTCGCGCAACACACGCGATATAAAATTAAAAGAAACGAACGATCCATCGTAACGACAGGTAAATTAGAATATTTCGCGACGTAATTGTTGCTATCGTCTCTTTTCTCGTCGAATTGCTGAACAACGAAAAACCTGAATTTTCGTTTAACAACGTAATGCATTGGCAAAATTACAGGCGTTCGAATACTATCGCCAGCCTATATACAGCCGAGAAACGTTGCAATATCAAACTTCTCAACTCTGAGAGCCAAGAACAGGATCCAGCCTAAAGGCAGTTGCTTGGTAGAGTAATTAAGGTACTCACGATGTAAAAGGCGGGCGTATAAAGGCCGAAACCGGCTGCCCCAGCGGCCAGCATCAACATCCTGACAGGCCGACTACCTAGAGGGCTGAGATCCACCCATGGCTGTCTTGGTGGCTTCGATGCGGTCTTCTTCTCTTTCAACTTGCCACCTCGTTGATTCTTCACGTGTAACATGGCCCGTCGTTGCGGATGATAGAGAGAGGCGCTTCTGTAAATCAAGCCCAGGAAGAAGGCCAACGACAGAGCTCCGGTTACCGACTGCATGCCACGCTCCCAGCCCAGCTTTCTGCGGAAACACCGTGTCGTTATGGTTACAGAATAGAATTTTTTTCTTTTCTCTGCTTACGATCCACTCTTACGCAACTTTCCTCCCTTCGCCATCAAATCCTTCCATTACTTTTTTCCCTCCTTCTATTTGTATTTCTATCGTATCTGTCAATTTTTTGTATCGATCAAAAACGTTTGTTCGTGTAATTCCATTCTTATATACCTCTGTTCGTAAATATCGGACTGTTGGAAAAAATTCGCAACGTTTTTGCCAGCTGATTCATTCCACTGTATTCTACTTGTCGTGTAATCTCACTTTTCTTACGAACATATAAGATCTTCAATCTGTTTTTCTAAACTTTGTTACGAACTTTCTGAATACTTTGTTTGTTAATTAAAACGGAAACAGGGGAGTTGAAAATATAAGAAAGTGGAATTCAGAATTGTACAGAGGAAATTCTATCTTTTGATGTACATTCGTAAAGTGATAATTGCAACGATGCAATAAATATTTGTAATTATTGATCGCTTGACTGCGGTTTTTTCCACAAACTCATATTTTTATTAACGGAACTGTTAAAACGCAATCTGCGTGAAGATTTATTCGATCCATTAAATATTGTAACATTCGTATTATACATTTTGCACATCCTCGCAATTATTAATTTTTCGTAAATGCGTCAAAATCTGCAGTCTATTCACAGCGATGTACCACGATATTCATTCAATAAATTCTACTCGCAATAAGTTTAATAAAGTCACACCAATGGTTCTATTGTGTTGACAACTGAGTGATTGCGGAT
Source organism: Bombus bifarius (assembly GCF_011952205.1). NCBI lineage: Eukaryota > Metazoa > Arthropoda > Insecta > Hymenoptera > Apidae > Bombus > Bombus bifarius. Next base: position 629,721 of record NW_022884591.1, read on the forward strand.
TTTGTCAATACCATGTAATGACAAAATCCGCAATCGCTTAGTTGCCAACCCAATAGCTACATATTAAGCGTATACGAAAGTAACAGCCGCTAACTTTAAGTCGGTAGCAACAAGAAACACGGTCATTACTTTCGTATACACCTGATATATTCAAAGGCTCTTACTAAATAAAAAGCCACATAAAAAGGGAATAAATTTCATTATACCCAGAGAGAGAAAATTGTTCATAGTTTCATATTCTCACTCTCGGGAGCGTGAATTCGTTAGAGTGTGGCCAGTGAAAGAGGAATCCTTAATTAAGAAAAGGCGAAATTACGCACGATGGATTCGCAGACTCTCAACATTCACCGAACAGAGAAAGTTTCTGTTTCGTCGTTCACTGGAAGCGACCGCAAACTTCATAACGCGACGTTTCGCCGCAACTGGCGCCTGTAAAGTCCAACTTCAGCGAGCCTTACACGCTTTTGTTTCAGCGAGACATTAAACCGCGAATCGTTTGTAATTTTATGACAAGGGAGATTTCTTCGTTTCTTTCTTTTCTTTTTAAACGGAAGAAACGTTTTCGATCGTCTTTTTCGCAGTGACTTTCGTGTTTTTCGAACACGTTACGATAAATAATGGCACTTGTGATGTCTGTTTGACTCGATGGACGTGTTACTTAAACGAGAAACAGAATTTTGTACTTGTCTGATGATGTATGGACTCGTACTACTTGCGCGTGAAGATGTGCAATTTATTCGGTTTGCAAATTAATTGTTCTACTTGTTTCATTAAATGTACATTTGTAATTAAAGAACGCAGAGTATATTTTTAACGATTAGACAATATGAATTTATTATCTTGTAGATTATTTTTTTTAAGTAAACTTCTAACGATTAGGTCGTATGAATTTATTGACTTGTTGTATTGCTATTTTTCTAAAGTGTATTTTTAGCCACTAGACATTTAATATCTTCATTTTAAATGCTGCGAATATTAGGGTTCCTGTTTGCTAATATTCGTTTTAAATATATTTTAGAAAAGTTTTGGGATTAAATTAAAAAGAATCAAAACATCGCAAGTAATTATATTTGTTAATGAGAATAATTTACAGATTCATTAATAGGATACAACGAACCGCCCATTTCTCTCGATGTTAACTCATCTTTTTCTTCTAATTATTTGGAGAATTCTTGGAATTTTGGGAATTTTTACGTATTTTGCAAAATAACGACGATAATTCTCAACTTGATGGTATTTTCTAATTAAAATATAGTTTTTAAGAATCGCAGATAAGTTTTCGCTCTTAATAAACCAATCAGGTTGTTATCGATGACTTTTACGGTAGAGTGGTACAAAAATTTAGATTAAGAAGAAGTTCCCAATACGTTAAGAAGAAAGTTATTCCTCAATGGAGAAAGAAGAATAGGGGCACTTTTCTTGGAAAGTTTACTCCGATCAAAAGTTCTGATCGAATAAAGCTCTTGTTTGGGCGTTTCCGTAAAGAATTGATCTCCGAAATGTAAACTTGGAAACTTAAGTTTTCAACATGATCGTTCATAAAAATAAATTATTTGTTATTGTTCGTCGTTTTCATAAATAACAAAGGAACAAAATATATAAAAATTTAGATTCAGTTAGGAAGATAATGTATTATTACAAAAAATAATAATGTAAATAATGAAACATAGAATATAAAAAATCTTATGACTAAAATGACGGATTTTTATGGAAATTCATATTTTCGAAAATATAATAGAAAATGGTTCTACCTGCCACATATTATATTTTGGATATCTTGTATATTTTCATACAACGTGAAAATTGTTTCATGTATCACATATTATCTTTATGATATGTGTATTTATATTACATGAAATGTATATTTTTTCATATTACGTACAGTCTACATAATTTTCCATTTCCTAATTTCCCATAAATGCATGAAAGCCCTCAGTCTAATTATGACGAATCTTTAGCGTATTAATTATCATAATAACATTATTATAAAGAATACTAATGTAAACTATAAAAAACAAAAAATATAAAAGTTCTAATCTTAAAAATCTACGAAAAACCAAATTTCAATGTAATAATGTAAACAATGAAAAATAACAATTGTAAATAGTCTTACGACGAATCTTTCATCGATATTAATATATTAATATTAAAATAAAGATATTTGAATAATATCTGAAAGATTCTAATAATTTGACAAGACCTGATACATATTTATCCGTCCACGAGCGAACTTATTCTACTTGCTCGTCGAAATACGCGAATATTCTGTTTACAAAGTCTAGAACGTCGTTTGAATACGTACATATGTACATATGTACAATCTACAAGCGTCATAGAACCCCATGCGAGACTATATCCTGCCAGGTCAGGTGGATGTAGATCGTGTTTGACTCGATACGGGATTATTCTCTTCGCCTGTCGGTACATTACCGCTTTACTTGCACAGATGTTGACCTCTTCTACTTGCCCGTATACAGGTGTACCTGTACTACTTATCCGGTATACTTATCCGTACTAGATACGGCAGGGAAAACGCGCTCTTGAATTTTAAATGAAACTGCTTATTGGCGCATGTCTTCGTTTCGTTTAATTACTCAGACGTCCTGTAATTGCACATCCTTTCTACTTTATCGGACAAATAAGAGCAGATTTACGATGTTGTGCCAGTTTCTTTTCCAGTTAATTATTTTGGTATTTGTTCGTTAGTGTATGCGAATCAATTTTGATTATGTAGCGATAAAAGAATTCACATTTGGATTTATAACGTCGAAACAGTTATTTAATAATTTTACTCGAACAATTTTACGAAACGTACGCGAACGTGTAGAATTGCAAAGCAATCAATTAAAACGAAATTTCGGAACACGTACGTAAGCTCGTAGTATCGGAATTTTCCATTCAAACGATGAAAAAGATATATTTGTAGATACAAAGATATGCTTTCAAAATAGTTCCCTTGAGCGATTCTTCGAAACTCGTACGAACGTGTATACCGCGAGATACATACACGAATTTGTAATATTGGAAATATCAATTTAAACAACTGAAAGATTCGTATTTTAAAATTCACAAGCTTAAACGGATTCACGAGTGAAATGTCAAAACTCGCACGGGAATTTAAAATGCCAAAGGGATTATTTCACGCAGCCTTCCCGGCGAAACATTCGAATTTACGTTAAAATTCATATCTCTGAAACCTAATCGATAATAAAATAAATTAATACGAAATAATAAAATGTAATTTATTTACCTGCAATTCCAATAAGCAAATTTTCCAGCGTCCACATAACATCGCGCACAACTAAAAACCTCTTTGAGAATAAAATCCTCGTGCATGACGGAGGAACGTTTTAAAGGAACGCGATGTTCACTGTCGTTCCTTCGACGCGTTCTTGCATGTCAGCCACGAACAATAACCATCTTTATTCGTCGCTTATTGCCGAGTGAAAGTCGCAGGCTAACCGTCAGCCGACGTTTACGACGTTCCTACACGTTTCGTCGAATACGAACCCCTTTATTCTCTCTCTGGCACGCGTATTTCCTCATACGAAGAGAACGTATCGCCTTACTGCTTTGTTACAGGCACAATAAATAACAGGTGACGAGGTATTACGATCGCCTGGCAAACACGGCTGACTGTACTCCGTACGCGTAACACGTGTCGCGTTAATACCGTGCTTATATCACTGGCTGACGATGCAGCCTGGTCTCAAGCACGTGTACATGCTCGCCTGTTTAATGGTTTCATCATCTCGGTTACACGGAACGCAATTAAACTCTCCCCTTGTTTCTCCTTTTTTATACCTGCTAACGAATCATGTCACTAAATCCTGCTTTAATGTCTGTTCTTGGAAATGTTTCACTGAAGGTGGTTACTACTGTGGTTAAGGGAGGTTTTTGTTCAGGTAGATTGCAGTCCTTTTGATTTGGTTATTTGAGTATTTGAGGGTGAAAAGTCGGAATGCCGTACAGTGGAAATACACGGAAATGGGATTATTTGGTACTTTGGAATATTTGTTTCACTCTGATTAACATTCTGTTACAATGACTGGTAATTAATTCTGTAGCTGTTTCAATTGCGGGTGAGTTTCTTTTGTACTATTTTTATTGTACATTCTTTTCTACTATCAACATACTAAGATGTTGTTTCGATAATAATCCCCTAAGTTATAACTAGGATGTACATGTTTAACTATCTGTGACATTTAAGACGAAATAATTAAGTTTGAGAAGCAACCTAGGACAAGAATAATAATCTTAACAAGGATAGAATAAAATACTTTCCGCAGAAAGGAAACCAGGTTACTTCTGCTTACTTGCCAAATTACTAACAAGAAGGAACCAAGTAAGAATTACGAACTCGAAAGAATAAAACGCTTTTCGCGAAAAAGGAACCAACTTTCTTCTGTTCATCTTACAAACTTCTAACAAAGAATGACACTTTATATTCATAATCATCAACCTAATTTGGACTTACAAAATTCCAAAGCAACCGTTTCTCGACACAATGAAATAGTTTTCGCAAAATGGGGACAAAACTTCCTCTAAACTACCAATAAATAATAAGCTTCGCCAATAGGAAAATTCTGTTAAAGAATTGCATCGCGCGAGTCAACGGTACAATAAAACGTTACGTCTGTAAGAGTTACGCAGATGTTTCCACGGAACGCGCGTGGACTTCGACGCCCACGCACTTCCATGTAACCAAGGGCAACACGCCCACGCGATTTTTCGCGCAATAGTCCCACGCATCCGATAAATCTAACTCTCTGGCCTATAACTCCGCTGGCTACTATTCAACGCGTTACTGTACCAAGAAAAAAAAAAAGAAGAAAAAAAGAACATTAATCGATGTATTGCGCGTCTGAAACCACGCACAAGTTACCAAACGTCCAAATGATACAGAGACTCTAGCGAAAGGCCAGCCGCCATCAATCAATCGCCATTCGACGGTCCATCAATCAATGATCGAACCAATCACGGTGTTAGCCGATCGATGAAATGTCGTTCAAGGCAGCTTACGGCTGGATATCGCGAGAATGGCTCATGGAAAAAATGATCTTTTTCCGGAGAAAATTGGTTCGGGTGTTTCTCATGGGAATGTAATTTGTCCCCTATAAATGGAATTTTATGTTTTTAGGATGAAGGGAAACATAAGCGGTAAGAAGCTTTTGCTTTGATTCGCAGATTTGAAAATGGTAATTTTTATAAATTGTTTTTCGGCTATTAAGTATGGATATTTTTTACTGATCTTCTGTAATCGAAATTTTATTTCCGAAGGAAAGTGTAAGGGGTAGAAGATTTTCAATTGGATTCGAAGATTGGAGATTAGTCATTTTTATTTTCTATTTCATTTTTTTTTGATTACTGAGTATGAATATTTGATAATAATTATTACAAATAAATGATTTTACGCTAGTGTAATAAATATTACAAATGTAATGTAACATTTAAAGAATGTTAATTTATGTGCCATAAAAATTTAGTAAAATAATTCAAAATATCCACCACATTTGTTTTATGTTTTTTTTCTTATTTGGAAGAGAAATCAGTTGCTGAATTGCCGTAATAAAGAACATAAAAAAATTATGTGGCAAACTAATTGTTGCGACGATAAAACAAGAAGATATCTCTAAACATAAAAGAAGTTAATAATTATGAATAATTATTAATAATGACCACAGAGATAATAATAAAACAGAAAAATAATTTATTTCTGAATAAAACACGTTATACTAATAAATATAGATTACGTTGTTTTCCAATTTAAAAGTTAATAAATATTATTATAATTTAATATCATTAGACCATTATGAATACCATTATATTAATTTCATTAACAACTTGATAATAAAATTAATTGCATTACCTACGTTCAACCGTACAAAAGTTTTAGAAAAAAACTTGCAAAAGAAAAATGAAAATGATGAACGAGTTACGGGTATTAATTATTGCAGTGGTATGTTCACCAGGCTTTTTAATATTCGAACAAGCTTCGCGAAATAAAATTCACTGGTAACCGTGCAATCTCGCGTAGGTTACACGGTTCCCTAAATATTCTGACAACGAGGCGAATGCGAATTCGTTCAATTAGCGGCAAGCAGAGCGTACAGGCTACGAACGATACGATTTCATTTCCTACAATTTCCTAAACAGAACGAACGTTTGGCCTGCTTGGTTCGTGGTACGCGAGCTAATAACAATCGAGTTTCGTCTCTAATTTCGTAATTTCGAGTTCGTTCGATACTCTGTTATCATTTATTTAATGATCGTACAAGTGTGCCCGCACTATGGAAAAATTTCTAGTAGACTTCTGAAATTTCTACAGACGAAGCGCTGGCTAAATCTATAGTTCGTAAAGTGGCATAATAGACTCACTATGAATAAATTGATCGAGCGATTTCACGTTTCTATACAACGTTGTATAAAATTATTCACTTTTTCTATTTAATTATGCATTTTTATATCAATGATATGTTTCCTTTTATTATTTTATATGGACTATAGGTTTTGGTAAATTATCATATCAAATTATCTATAAATTACTTTTACATCAATTATATATTTTTTCAATTATTCCATATCAATCGTGCACTTTTAATTCGTTTTTGCAATTACTTTCAAAATTTTTGAATCTTTCCTAAGTTCCTTAACAAAGATTAGTGTACGTGCACTATGTACAATATAGTTAATACAATTCAATTGATTACCAACTTTCTATTTAAATATAACGTTACGTTATATCAATATATAAATACATAACGTCAAGGTTTGCAACATGACCTGTATTTTCTAAATACTACATACTAGCTTCTAAAACTGATCTTATCATTATCATGTTTTGTTGCATCTATATGGTCGCAATGATCATAACGAATATAATTTCATTCGTAATTTTGTGATTAAATTACGTGCTGTTAGAAACAACGTAGTTTCAAAATACTTAAAAAAATATGTTTCACATAAATTTGATACAAATATTATTAACATAATTAATTTCCATCAGCACATAAACATGTAGCTTCTCTTCTGTAGTTTCTGTTTCTTTTAACAAGATTAGTATTATTTGCTTGCAAAAAAGGGTTATTACTAAATAATTGAAAGAATAGTTGTAGTAAAGTCGTAGTAAGATTAGTATTGTTTGCTTGCTAAAAGGGTTATTAATAAATAATTGAAAAAAAAAGTAGTAGTAGTTTCGAAATCGAGTTTGTATCTGGATTATTTTCGCATAAAGGTACTCGGTACCACGCACCTGCAATGCAGTGGATTCACCTGCGACCCATGGATCACTTGTCTGGATCCGGGAAAAGCATTAGTCCGCTGGCAAATGGCGAGGAGTCGCGTCTCATTTCTGACGATTAGGCTATCTTAACGATGCAACAAGTCATTTGCTGATTCCAGGATTTCCGTCAGCTGTTCACTCATTTTCCTTTCTCTTGATAAAATTCCCAGTGAGAATATTTTTAGGGATTAGCGAACTTCTGCACTGAAAATTTGTCGAGAATTTTATTTCTCGAAAATTATCACGTGCAGTTATTACGAGTAATAAAAATTCTATTGAGCTTTTGATACTTGAGTGAAAATTTTACTGCATCGAAACCATGTGCACACTCTGTTTTATCAAAATTTCAACTCGACGGGAGGATTCAATTTTCTCGATTGAAAAATATTTTTCGTATCATCGTGAATGAAGAATTTTCATTTATATGTTTTCGGTAAATATTTTTTTCATACCACCACAAAGTAATATAGCGCGTAATATATGAGTTCGCTTATCTCGACCTGTTTCAATCGCTGGTGAGTGTCATTTATAAAACACTTGAATACCCATTAAACGAAAATCATCGAACTATTTATATTTTGGGAATTAAAAACTGGAAACGTAGATTGATGAAAATCGATCTTGCCAAATCTGAAAAAAATTCTCTTCCAATGTCAACTCCTAGAACATTATTTATAAAACCAATTATGAACCTACATGGATTTACCTTTTTTTAAAAAGTAGCTTAAAACATAAAAAATTAAATTCCAAATTTCTCTTCTTGAACAATTGTCTCACAATTATAATATCGTCTTAAAAATTATTATTGTAATTAAAAACTTATGTATTGTGAACTTACATGCATTAGCTTGTCCGAAATGTTTCTTTCGCATCATAAGGTGATAATAGATGAACAACAATTTCTGTTTTATATTATTTTATCGAATTATGTGTGATCCATTTCGTTCTATTTCTATTATTATATTCGTGCATAATTCAATAAACTAATATAAAACAAAAAACATGGTGCATTTATTATTTCCTCATAAAACGAAAGAAACATTTCAGACAATCTAATATATTAATTGATTTCTTCTCAGAAGATTTCTCATAAAGCACACGAAAACCTGTGTGCAAGTGTTTGTATTTGAGGAATGAAGAATGAAAAGACAGAGGCCAAGTTAAGAGCGTTTGAACGTCAAAGCAAATCCTTCGAAATGAATTTATCTGCCAAACTAGATTCTGGCGTTCCCAACTTCGACTTTTACCCTCGAATTACTCCGCTCGAGATTTAATTATGAGCACTGTCCCACGCTGAATTTACGATCTTCTCCTTCGTTCGTTTAATTAAAAGCATTCCAAACGGGCTATTTCTTCGTTCGTCATCGCCGCTTAATATTCGGCCGGAAAGTGTGATCGATCCATTAACACAATTAAGAACAGTGGGAAAAGTAATTCGCGTTCCGACCAACTTTCCTTCTTGGGTTTTCGAGATTAAGCACAATCCATGCTTGCGGTTCAGTCGAATCAGGATGTATCATCTTAACTGCTTGTTCTCCGAATTCTGATTATTTAGAAAACTGTTTAGAAAATCCTGTGACTTGCCAAATTCGGAACTTGTTTAATTCGAAATTTTCGGAATTCGAGTAATTTCAGTGAAATTAAAATTTTGAAGACGTTTGTGGCAATATTATGCAAGGTAATTAATTTTGGTTTATTTAAGATATTGAATATTACCGAGAGTAATTAATTTGATTTAATTAAAGATAGAACAACTACATTAGGAAAATAGAAGTGGAAAAGGAAAAATGTGGGACTCTTGAGAATCTTAATGAAAATAATATTTTAACGACAACTGTGGCGATATTGTCCAAAAGAATTAAGAAAAAAATAAATAAAGAATAAGAAGGGAGTTCAGAATTTGAATGAAATTGGAGTGCGTTCGATGAAAAATCATATCAGAATTTTACAAAAATCTAATTTTGAAGTTGAATTATTATAATTTTACGAAGAGAACTCAATTTTGATAAAAACCTGAAAATACAATACACGGTAAAACATTACCACCAAACACGGGAAAAAACATTACCCGGTATTTTGTTTATAAAATATTACGAAGAGAGAATTTTTCATATTTGAAAACGAGAAAATATGCATGTGCACGCATACATGATTAGGGTGTTCGAGGAAGTGAAAAAGGTTCGTATCTAGCCAGGTCAGCGAAATTCTTGATATAACGAGAAAATTACACGGTTACAAAAGTAGAACACGATCATATTTGATTCAGAGAGTAGTATTGCTTTAATTATGGCAAATGAACATGGTCTTTAAGCATAGTGAGACTACTTCAAGCTCAGACACTCGGAATTCCCTTCTATTCACCAGCATTTACAAACAGTATACGTACAAATGTTTGACTTATTCTACAACGATGAACTATAATAAATATTCCTGAATTTTTTAACAATTTTCAAACAACTACGAGTAATATTATAATATAAATTATGCCTGACACCTTTCATATTTTTAAATAAATTCTTAAATAACTATAAAATCCTTTCAATTCGAAAATATAAATATTTTTTAATCGTTTTAGAAATATATAATACATTGTTACGAAAAAATTTAACATTGGAAGAGATTCGATCGAATGAACCAATAATCGAAATTTGGTTTCAATTCACAAAATTGGTGAATACCGAATTTTATTAAAATATAGAATAAATAATTCTATAGCCTTGTATTTCATGGATTTCAATAAATACCTTTCGATCGAGATAAATGTAACTTTAAAATAAAATTAATTTCAAAAAGTTCAAACGTATAGAGACAAAAGTATAGATCAATTATAACACTATTCGAAATCAATCCATTCGTCGATCGTGGAATATCTAAACAAATTGAAAAGATTAGAGGATATGTTATACAGTTGTGATCGACGTTCGAATGAACGAACTATTCCATTTGTTCGAGACTATACCAGCATCGAGAAAATTGGACGTGCAATTATCTCTACGTCCACCTAGATTCCAATCTGTCTGGCGTTTTCAACAGATGGACATCGCAAAAAACCTTTATACGATCTTCAGAGGAATTTTATTGGCCGCAATTTACGTTGCTCGTCGTTGCGTGTAGATACTTAATAGACACCTCTGTACGATTTTCGTGTTTCCTTCGTTTCAATAGCACGCAGCAGAAAATCGTTTGAATAATAATCGGTCATGGTCGATGGAAAAATTATTCGTTGCCGATGAAATGCTCAAACTGTTCGCTAAATGGAAATGTGATATCACGCAATAAGATTGGTAGTCTCGTTTTAAATCGATTGATTTGTCTCGTTCGATTGTATTGGAGCTATTGGAGCGAGATGATCGGTATTGAAATACTTGATGGAGTGATAATTGCGTTCCTATTATAATTTTCTTGCGTTCCTTTACGCTTTACTGCATGTGAATTTTGTTATTTCATTATTAATTATTTTTATTATTAATAATCTAAAGGTGGAAAAATACGCAGAACGTGCATAATAAGCAAAAATATATAAAATATTCAGCGTAGATAATTCGTTATAATACATTTAATAGGTAAAAGAAATCTTTGCCGAGGTTTCAGTCAGATTTTCACTTATGATCGCAACAAATTTGAATTTGCATAGCTATCTATATAGTCTAGATATTATCCTTATTATTTTGAGAAAAATTATTGATTTAACGAATGAATGTGAAATTATTTTGACAATCTTTATGTGTGGCTAATTAAATTATGGCTAATTAAACATACGTTATATATTCGTTCCTTATTTGTTTAATTAAATAGAGACTTAATGCTTAATTATACAGAAAATTGTTCATTTGATGAATAAATGCGGATTTGTTACACTGGTTAGTTTATTTATCATTCGTTTAATTAAGTGGAATTAATTTCAATATTTAATTCAATATAAAAATTGTTAATTTGTTAAACAAATATGAAATTATATCATTCGATAATTTATTCATATCAGATGATATTACGCTTTCTATTTTTTAAATTATATGAAGGTAATGTTTAATTAAACAAAGAGAATTGTTAATTCCTTGATCAAATATGAAATTGTTTGATATCAGTTTATTTTTAAATATGATAATATTGTATATTTGTTTGATCAGATATGAATATTGTCACACGTGTTATAGCGAACTGCTCTACTTGTCTGATTACATTCAATCCCATTCTACTTGGACGACCAGACACGGAGGTGTTCTATTTGCCCGTCCAGATATGTATCTATCCTACTTATTGGGCTAACGTAGTTATTCAGTTGGCCCCGTCAGATCTGATACGCGACTGTTCTACTTGTCTGATCATACGCGTCCAAATTCCATTTTCCTGTTTCAACAATGACGTATTCTACCTGCGTGTCTATACGCGTAATTACTATGTATCATAATTGATTATTATTCCATATACTACTTTGTATCTTGTCTCAGTTATTCTGTCAGCTTCTAACACTATTCGTTCAACGTATTTGTTCAACGTTCTGTTCTTCGTTTACACAGTAGATATAGAAACAGAACAAATTTATGATACAATCCAATACTTGCTTTTTTAATATTTTGATTTTAATGAAATCAAAATTAATTACATTGTAAATATCGTAAATATTCAATGTTTACTTAAACGATCTGTTTGTCTTCGACGAAATTCCAAACATATTGCTACCAACAAAATGTCAACTTATAGGTACAACATTATAAAATTTATAATTCTAAATTTTCCCTCGTAATCAAAGATACAGCGCGCCAATTAAATTTCTACCAAGTTCAAATTATGTCAATATTTCACTTGCATCACTTTCGAAGTAGACGATGAGTATTGCAAGATATTTATAATTCCAAACTTCCTCTTATAATCAAAGACGCCAAAAAACAAATATGTATAATAATTCCAAATTAAAAATGCTGAAAAGCATCCTCCAAAGCATCCATCGCGCGTCGATTAAATCTTCATGAAATTTGAAAATGAAAACTATGCCAATATTCTGTTTGTCTCGTGTTCGAGGTAGACGACGCTATTCTTATCTGCTAGCGGAAATAACTTACCCGACAGCTTCCCTGTAGAAGACGCTGAAGAGCACTATTCCCACCCCCGTGCCGGCTTGCACGACCATCTCGACGAACTCCCGCCGTTTTCTGAAGTAATGGCCCAGCACCAGGTCGGCAGTTTCTCTCACGAGGCCAGCACCGGTGCCCAGTACCACGCCGTAGCTGTTACATTTTGCAAACGGTGAATCGTTTCACTTCGCAGTAGCGAGCACTGGGAATAGCTTAACGATTTGTTAGAAGAGCGAGAGTGGGCAGGATGAAAGAGGAAAAGCGTTAGATACGTTTTCGAGGGCATACGCGAAATACGCGAATCAGAGCCAAGTTTCGAGCCAATTGAGATTTACAAATGTTGGCGAGTTTCCTTGAGATATTGGCAAATTTGAAGCTGCTGATTGATCGTAAAAGATTGAGAGATGTTATCATAGTTTAGGGGGAAAGAAACTAGAGATTTCGCGATTTTCCAGCTGCAGTGGGTAGGATTACGAGGAGGCAGAGTCAGATCTTTTTGCAACTTGTAGGATTTTGCAAGATTCTATTAGAATTTTTTTTTATATTTTACGGATTTTTCGAGATTTCTTAGAACTTTTGTTAAGATTGTTTTAAATTTTGTTTGAGGTGTTAGTAATTTCGTAACGCTGTTTGTCCGATTTCTTTCAAGGGTCGAAGGAATTTTAAATTCAACTAGATTAATTAATTAATTAAAATTTGTATTCAATTAATAAAAATAAAGGAATTTTTTAATACGATTTAAATTTGTGTTAGAGCGAATGCCACTGTCTCTTTATGCTATTTTCAAGGCAAATTAATACTATTGAAGGAAAACAAAATAAAAAATGGAAACTAAATCTCGAGAAATCTTTTCTTTATTCCAATAACTATTCCAATAACAATAAAAAATAAATTAGTTTTTAATACAACACAAAATGCTAGATCATACAAACGGTACAAAGTTGATTTTTGATATTTCTTGAAAAAAATTGATATTTCATTGAATAAAAATTTTACACGATCAAAGAGAACCATCTATCAAAACTTTCACATTTCCGCTTTCTGCTTTAATCACGTTGCATCATTTGTTAACGCTATATGTTCCATATATTTCTTCGAACAAATCCTGTTAATTTTTTCTTTTCCTGCAGAGTTCAGGATCTAAGCTTTCAACGAAGACTGATCGTCTTCGATTCGGGCATCGAAGGGTCGTATCTCAAGGGAGCCACAGGTCCAACCTTGCTAGTTTCCGCCTATCCCCTATCATTTTTCACTTCCTGGAAAAGCTCAGTTTTGCTTTTCGTACAAGGAAAAAAATATGTCACAATTTTAATCTCCTTTACTTTCGCTTCAAACATTAAACAAAACCTGTGTCTTCATCGCTCTTCAAAAGAAAATCGCACAACGTTTCAGCAAAATAAAAACTTGTTAAAATTGGACAAAACGTACATTAATTTTTCGTTAAGTTACTGATTTATTAAAACTGGAAAGAAAGGTAAATTAATTGTTCGTTATGCCGCACTACGTAATTCGCACAGAATCGTGGAAAACGGGAATTTCGTAATCAGCGAAATACGATTCCAGGAAATACGAATTAACTCAGAAGGAATTACTAAGAAAATTGGAACAAATTTGCCAGAATTCGAGGAAACGTGAATTAATTCGTCAGAATATGAGGAAACGCGAATGGTTTAAGGATTCGAGGAAATGTTGTATAAAATTGAAATCATTTGAATTAATCTTTAGAAGGAATCATGAGTTTCTTACGGATTTCGGCTTCATGTAATCATCCTCTGATGACACTATCATGACGTTGTACGTTATCATTAAAAATAGTAACTTTTCTACTTTTCACCTAATACTGAATAATAATAAAAATAAAAATAAAACATTACATTTACTTGATTTTATTAATCTGTAAGACAAATAAAAAATATGTACTTGGAAGAAATTTCACTAACAATATCATAAACAAAATAAATAATATTAAAAATACAAACATGATTTTGTTTGATGATAATCAGACTGCGAATATTTATACAAATATATATCTTTATGAACATAATTGTAAGTAAAAGATTGTTTTATTACGTATCGAATTTTATAAAAAGCACTATACTTTGAGGTGTTTTATATATTGTGTGACTTAGACGATGTGTCATGAGCTTTCTATGAATGTTTACACTTTTAAGTTTCCCACAAATGCATAAAAGTCGGCAATCTAATGATAGCTTTTAAGCTTAATATAAGAAGATTAAATAAAATATGAGTAAATTCGTGATATGCGTTTCAGAGTTTCTGATTATTTGAAAGAGAGTTGGTGAGAGTTAGTATGAGAACGTGGTTGTGTTCTCCAGCGACTTAAAGCGAGATATCGCGAGCGTTTGTTGCGTTTCCACTGAATTATTAATTCTTTACAAGAGTGCGTAGTAACTCTTGGATGGTTCTCAGTGGAAGTTCAAGTAGCTGGAATCGCATGAACTTTAAAAGTTAAAGCGGAATACAGAGAAAAAAGAAAATAAAAACCGGAGATCCGCGAATTAATTATCTTTGAGACTCGGCAAAAAGTTTTTAATTAAATGTACGTTTCAAAAAATTCTTTGAAGTAGAACGAGGACATAAAATAATCGTCATTTTTCATGATTATCTCCTGTTTACGACGAAGAAAGTCGTTTCAAATGCTATTGGAATTAACAAGTATAATAGTTTGAATTAATTCAATCGTTTCCAAAGTCTAAAGATCATCTGAATTTTTGTTTCAAGGAAGCATTGTAGTTTTCACCAACACAGTAATATAGAAATAATTCACATAATATAAAACACATACTTTATGTAAATTTAATATGAAAACAAATGACAGAGGTATAAATAATTCAACCAGCAATGAATGTATTTGATCATTTTCAAATGTTATATTCCGTTTCTTAATTCTTTAACAATATTCCATAAATATCTTACTATTGTTTTCTGTATTGTTTACTGTCAAGTTTTGAAAATTCAGAAGCAACAAGGAAATTCCTAACTTTGATTTTGAATTGTGACTTATTGATTTGGAAAATCTACTTTAAGCAACTTAAACAGTTGAAAGAAATAATTACAAAATTGCAGAAAATTATAAAGCTTAAAAATCAATTTCAGAATTTTTTCAAAGTATCGTTTATTCCTCTTATCTGATTTATTTCTTGGCTCTGAATATACGCAGCTTATTTACGATATTATGCAATCTATAAATAACCTAACGCAAAACATCTGTCCAAGCTTGTCTTATTCCGATAGCAACGTGTTTCTTAAGTAGATTGGACGAATACGAACTTTGAATCTTGCATCTTGTATCTTTGAAAGAACGAGGCAGTTTGTCACTCACCTGAGGAGGACCTGGTGCAATTCTGCGGCGAACGAGGTGAAGAGCGAGGCCAATGCCAGCACGAGACCGCCGATCACCGCTGTAAGCCTTGTACTTCCACGGCGACACGCGCCAACGACCAAGGGTGCCGATCCACGGGAGACCGCAGTGCTCAATGCGCCAACCCACGCTGAAACGTTAATTCGATGGTTACTTGGAAAAGGCCAAACACGTGGACTGCTTGCTGGAGTTCTTCTCTCCAGTGTATTTATCAGGAAGGACAAACGTTGCTCTTCTATTTCCTGGAAACCATGCTTTTCCATCGACTCGAGTTCTTATTACCGAACAATGCTTTCTTGGGAAATTTTTGATTTTTCCATAAGATAATATATCAACTGTTGAGAGCTTCTAGTTACGGCAAAGGTTTATTGTATCGTTGAGGTAACGAGATTTTAAGATGACGAAGAGAACTCCTTTCAATGGACAAATATTTGGTTTTAGAAGGATTAACGACATGTTACTTGGAGCTTTGTTAGCTCAACACGTTGCCTGCTATTCGCGATTAAGCGAAAGAAAAGTGCGTCAGTTATCGATCGACGTAGTATTATAAAATTAAATAATCTGAACAGGCACGTGTGTTTTAAAATAAATCGTAGGACAAAGAATCGACTAACAATTAATACCGTTTCGATGGTTATTAATCGTAAGAATAGAAATCATCAATAAAAATTCATAAGGCAGTGAACATTCGTCAAGCGTTAATTGCTAGCTCATTGTAAAATTAAATAATCCAAACAGCCACGTTTGCTTTGAAATAAATCGTAGGGCGATTATATTAATAAATAATAACCAGGCTACGGACTTTTATGCGAATTCATATTTTTCCCAATATAATTAAAAAGATAGGAGCTGGGTACAAAATTGTTCCACTTACCAGATATTTTACATATTTCTTCTATATTGTATTATCTACATCCTGTGCAATCTTGCACTTTTTAATTTCCTATATAAATGCACGGAATGTATATACAAGTCGGATTCACATTATGATTAGGGTTAAGGGCGTGTAACGAATCTTCATTTGGATTAGACATTGTTGTTATGCAATAGAGAAGATATTTACTAGTACAAATATGATTATTAGTACAAGTGTGGTTATTGCAGAATTGACAGGTAACCACGGTGATTAGACACTAATGACAATGGTCTTAGGTTGGATAACGAATTCGCGGTCAACGGGATAACAAATGTACTTTCTTCCAAAGTCTAAGTCGGACTCGATCTACTTGTTTACGGTACAGGTATTACTAAACTAGCTCTTTGTTAAAACGCAAAATATTCACCGAGCGTAAAGACGCTATGTAACTCGCTAATGAGAGCTCACGAGAGAATGACTTTCCGTCACGATGATGCTGCAGAGGAAAACTATGATGGGGTGTGTCTAAGGACACCAGATCATCGGATTCGTCAAGAAAAGCCTTCGTTCGGAAAGTGAGGGAAATTGACGTTGCTGTTAATTGGTCAATTTCCATGTTGGTGGTTAGAGAAGGATGCTAGTCTCGAAGGTTGTCGCCTCGAGCCTAAGCTCAATATCACAAATCTCGAACAAATACAATCGGATCGAATGACGACAATTGCTTAATTACGGCTGTGATTAGAATCTAGATTATAATGTAAGGGATTTTTCCAAAGTTCCAAAGAGAAGGCTTCGGTGTCCTTTCATCTCCGACATATATATAACACGTAAAAATATATCAAATACCAAAGCATAGTATTCATTGTAATATTTAACACGCAATATCGATTCCACTTTTTTAATTATCTTCGTAAAAATATGCATAAATATTTGCATAAATATCGGCAGTCTATTAACCAACAACTATATGATCCTGGACGATTTAATAATATCGGTTCATCGCTATAATAAAAATCCATGAGTCGTCGATTTCAGCGCTATTAGACACGAAATACCAAGAAATCTCCGAAACAGCAACCCCCATTCTGTCGGGCGAATAGAAGGGGCGGACATCGAACAATAAAATTCCAAATGGTCCCTGTTGTCCTGCCATGATCCTCCTCGACGTTACAGCACGCTGTTTGCCCACTTGGCGGAACGATCGCCGTGCGAAATAACCGAGAGGAATTGCCACGATGAGGAGATACAGCTGCTCGCGAGCCTTTTTAATTAATAAGGAGAGCGTAACACGAACGAGCTTGGACCGTTCTTAATTACTCGAATTAACCGTCTGGGTCAGGCCGTCGGCTTCTTAATTAACCGTAGTAAGGACTTAACGTTTCGACGAAGCTTGCGAATCCTATGGATGCCAGTGAAGTTGAGATAACGTTAAATTTCACGATGCAGTTAGGTGACACTCGTAGGAACATGTTAGAAGTTGACTTTTAGCTTGTTTCCTAGCATTCGCTGTTGAATCAGAATGTCTTAAGGGAAATAGGGGAACGGAGGAAGTTTGTGATTTCGTTTTGTAGTTAGGTGGCTTTTATTAAAGCCGTAGGTGGATTTTTATTTTGTTTCTCGAAGGAAGATTACATTGGTACATAAATGGAAAGATTCTTGCGGGATTAGTTCGACGAGCTTCGCTATGGGAGTGCAAACGCACGTTAAGTATATAAGTTTGAATAGAAAAGTGGCTTTTCATATGTTCGTATTATGCGTATTCTGCAGTTGCAAATGCAATTTTGCACTCTCGAGGCTTCTGTAAATACATAAAACTCTGCACTCTAGCAATAAGTCTCGATTATCACGATTACATCGGTAAAGTTTGGAACTTGTACCTGAAGATATACACCGATGAAGAAAGCATCATACGTCGCTATGCATATCGACAGTAAGTTAGATTAAATTATATACAGTTACTACAAAAATGATTTGCATATCATTGTACCTATTGCAACACATATGTGCCAATTAATTAGGTCCAAGTACAAGTATACGAAGTTTCACATCATTTAATAGTGTTTTCGCATCACTGCAAAAATTCGATACTATTATATTTAAACTGATATATAGAATATGCTAAAGAAAAGTGCTTCAATGGAAGATAAAGGTATGTGCCAGTGGCATTTTTAGCTACTATAATTCAAGGTATGCAGCCGTGCAACCGTCGAAAATAGGTGCTGAACAAAGACGGGGTCGCAGGGATGCTCATTAACTTTCCAACTTCATCGAGGCCACTCGCTTATCACCGTTATCAGGCAGAGTGTCATATCTCACCGTCTAACTAGAAATCGATAGGGACACGTCGCGGAGTCCGCGCCGGTTTAATACCAACGAAAATTATTGTTCAAGTTATGGCCGTTCGGGTTCCACGGTTCGTTGAAAGAAAAATGGCGGGATAGGACTTTAACGGAGGCACGCCGTGAACAAAGGGAGCACGTTCGAGTCCGCTTGATGAATAATGCAAGAAGCCCGGTCCTTCCTTCGCTTCTGTTCTTTGTGCTTGCAACACTGTCGAGCATCTTGGAATTTTTGAATTTTTCTTCTACGATCAAATTGATCGAGGTCGGAGAATCGAATGGCTGTTCATCTCGAGGGATTTTGAACTAGGATTTGCTTTTGAATTCCTGGTGGAAGCATAGGTTTCATCGAGTTTATTATTAGGTTTACGATTTTTTTTTTATCCTTTTTAAAGGTTTTCCTATTTCTCCTCTGTCAGTCACATATTTCTTGCTTGGTCGGCTTCTTATAGTATACGAATATTTTACAACGATTTTTTTTTATAGAATACATTTAGTTTATTGTTAGATTTAGAAATGTTTACTTTTCTTCAGGTTTCCTCTATTTCTTGTTTCATCCTTCGCTACTTAATTCCGTTCGTACAAATTTCATATTTTAATTGCTGATAGTTCTGGTATTTATTTAGTTAATAGAAGTTACATGTACAGCTCAGGAGCTTTTTACAATGTTACACTTTTCTCTGTACTTTGCGGTATCGTAATACATTGTTTGCTCCTATTTCCTGACCAACTAATTATTTTCATCGCCTTCGCTATCGTCTCGCGCAGTTCTACTTATTCGTATAGTTCATTAGTTCTAATATTAATAAGGAGAAAGATAAGACTGAGCACTTCTTTCATGCAATTCTTATATTTCTTCTTTTTTATCAGAACATTTAGAATTATTAGTCCTCTTGTATACGTAAGAAGGTGAACAACAAATAGTTGGTATTGCATGTTATTTTGACAAATCGAACTACATTGAGAGATTAGTATTTAAACATAAAATTATACGATTTAACATCTAAATAATTCAATTAAACACCCTCTTACTTTTAACAATCAATCGAATAATTTTTCTGTTGCTCTATTCATTGTTTCAAGTAATCTTCATTTATATGGAATATTATCGATTAGATTTTTCTTTTTATCTTTTGTCCTTTGCCTTTTACACTATACGTATGGATATATATATAATTGCGTATATACAGGGTGTCCCAATTTAAACTTCAAAATTTCGGGAACATATAGAGGACTGATAAACTAAAAAAAAAAATGTCTTTTAGGGATTTACTCGTTTTTGCTGTATTTTAGAGAAGAAACAGAAACTTCTTCATTTTCATGTGTATTTATTTACACTTCTTTAACGAAGGTGACACTGAATCGTAGCTGCAGTGTATCAAATATCACCGGAGCGATGTCTAACTGCAATTGGAGTGGTCACTGTTTCAACAGCCTTTTTAACAGTATCTTCATTAAATCCACGACAACATAAATAAATAAGCATAAATATAAATAACAAATAAGCTTAAGAACTAGAACTTTGTTGTTTCTTCAAAATGCAGCAAAATCGAATAAACTTTTAAAAACTCCCTTTTTCTTATTGTTAAGTTTAAGAACGTTAAGAACTTTTGAAACTTATACCGGCCATATCCTGTAAATTGGGTTTGTACACGTCCTATCAACAAATAAATAAACGAATAACTAAATAAATACTGTTAATTGCATTTCAAGTAAAATATTCCTCAAACCCTCAAAAAATTCCTCCACAATTTCACTTAGTAAAATTCTTTCCGCAGTAACACATACTGTTTGCCGTATGAACAGCACGTTTGCACCAATGACGCACGATTCGCATTCTGTTTGAAAGTTTGCCAGCCAACAAAGTTAAAAAGCATCGTCTCCAGTCGTGCAAAGGTGAGGTTGGAGAAGGGACCGGAAGAGGGGCCGAACCATCCTGAGTCATCAACTAACAAACGTATTTCGCGGTGCAAACATGTTAAATCGACGTAACACGTGCATCGCCTTCCAATAATTTTCGATTCGCGCACTTTACGCTCGGACGGTCGTGTAAATCGAAGATTTCATTAACAGGAAACCACCGGCCTCTGATAAAACTTCCACTTAGCGTCCAACGAATAACAACACGCGGATTCGCTCGTAATTATTCGATTTCGATGAACCACGTTGTTGGAATCCGGAACACGCAACTGTTCGCTTGCGTGTAATTAATGATTCGTTGCAATTAATAATGAGTAGATTAAAAGAGAAATTACAGGCACTTTGGAGCGTTTGGAGCGCATGTAAAATGGAATTTCAAGTGTTTGTTTTCGTCTGTGAGAATTTCACGAGTAAAATTACTGGCTCGAATGGAATAATTCTAGGAACATCTTCTTGTCATCCTTTGGACAATACAAGTGAGAATAACGTTCTTAAAAATGAAAATATTCTCGGGACATGCTTGAGATTTAGAGCATTCTCGAATATTCCAGTACTCTTCGTAATTACTATACTCTGCAAAATTGTAATATTCTCGAACATATTGGTACGTAAACGACAGTTAGATGTTGCATGAAATTTGAAAGCTTTCTGATGTATTTTCCTTATTGCATATCGGATTGAGGTGAAAGATATATTAAAGATATTTTCTAGCAAACCTTTATGCTACTAAGTAAGGAAAAAGCCCATGAAAATTCCAGTATATAGTTAAGTAACAATTAAAGATTGCATGAAAGTTTGAAAATTGGAATTTAAAACAGAAATTTTTGTTTAACGCACAGTTTTTTAAATATTCTATATTACTTTTATTTTTATTTATTATAAATATTCTATAATATTTTTTTAAATATATATATGTTATATTCTCCAGAATTTTAAATAATTATCAATTAAAAGTTGCGTGAGAGTTTGAAACTGGCCACGGTATTTTCAAAAGGAATATCGTGGTGTATATCGATCTTGAACCCTTTACATCGACAAGTGTCTAATCTCGAGATTTTAATCAATCAGCCAAGGAAAGGTGGATCGGTCACGTACACCGAGTTTCCCTTCGTTTAATCCCATGAACAGGGTTGTCGAATCTGTTACAAGATTTTTCAAAAACGACCGGTTAATAGAGCGGAAAACACGAGAGCGTGCTTATCGAACTCAAACACATCGTCATTGAAGTTCTTTAAGTGATAAAACGTTGGATGTAACGCCGATACGCAAACGAATTTCAATCAAAATAATATGGAGTAGCGTAGAAAGCATAAACGACACCTTTAGAAGCCTTGAAATCGACTTTATAAATTTTCTTATCTCTAGAAATTTAGATTTTCGGAAGTTAGACTCCTAAATTTTGTACGTTAATTTTTACTACTTTGGATTAAAATTTTAAGATTAGAACGAACGTAGTAAAGTGGAGATTTGATTAAATCCAGCGATCTTTCTAATTTGTGGAAATTTCACGGAAATTTCGATCCTTAAATTTCTTATATTTAAATCCTTTAATTTAAACCTTTAAAACTGAAATCGACGCAATAAAAATCAAATTTTACTAAATCGGTTAGCTTCGTTCAGTGTTCACAAATTCTGGAATTAATTAGATTTAGAATCTTTTTATCGAAATTAACGTAAAACGAGCAAACCTGATTAAAATCGATATTTCACTGAAATTAATTCGAAATTAGATGCGAACTGAAAGCAGACATTTTTTATCGAAATGTACAGGCAGGTGCAAATCCGAGAACGCATCTGGTGCCAGCTCTGGTGCTTAGAGCCGGATTACTGAATTTCAGCCCGCCGCCCCTGAAATTAAGGACACGTAATAGCATTATGTCCCTACATATATCACTTAAAAATATAGAACTCAGGAAGTTATTCGAGAATCTGTTTTCCACCTGTGTTCGCAATCTTCTAAGAAGCTTCTCCTGGAACAGATTTACCGCTCTGTGCTACTTTATGACC
This sequence comes from Bombus bifarius, assembly GCF_011952205.1. Classification (NCBI taxonomy): domain Eukaryota; kingdom Metazoa; phylum Arthropoda; class Insecta; order Hymenoptera; family Apidae; genus Bombus; species Bombus bifarius. The sequence continues at coordinate 652,579 of NW_022884591.1, forward strand.
TCTTCGAATTTGAATAATGTTACGAATTGTATAAATGACAATTGCAAGTTAAAAATCATCGAAACAAAATCACGTGCAACACTGAATAGAAGAATAAAAATCTTGGTATTGATACAATTTGAATTGAAGCTTCGTAAAGTTCCAGCGAAGATCAATAAAACCAGTACTATAGAATCATTCAATTGGGTTGGCAACTAAGTGATTGCGGATTTTATGAATACCACATAATAACAAAATCCGCAATCACTTAGTTGCCAAGCCAATACATACAAATAACAAAATAATGAAAATGTAAAATCTAATAACTTAACAAGCAATTAAAGCAACAAAAATTCGCTTACACTCTGTTACACGCTTCGTCTACGATGAAAATTTCCAATAAATCTGAAATTAAAAATTCTGTTTTTTCGATAAAATGACATTTTTATATTCCTTACGTTCCTTTATTCGATAGATACAAAATCCGATGTACTTTCCAAAAGTACCGCAACAGCATTTAATAAGATTACAGAGAGAAGCGTTTGAGAGGTAAGTACACAAAATGTTGAATCCGATCATCGAAGCGGATCGTCTGTCTTCGTGAATTTCGGAACGAAAGCTCGCAGGCCATTAAATCGACCGACGAACAGCAAAGTTTCGTCAATGAACGGCCATAGTCGCTTGGAACGTGAAATATCACGGTGATAATTCCGATAAGATTACTCCTTCGACTCTTCCTCCGAGTTTTCTATTAAAAAGTCGCCGTCCTCGTAACTTTTCTACCTGCTGATTTCGAGTTCCTTGCGGCTTCCAGTTGAAATGGAAAAGTAAAAGGGAGAACGATCGAAACCGCGATTGGAGAAAGTCTTCCGATAGCGATACGACTTTGCAAGTGTCATAAAACGAGGAAAAACAATCCGGCGATATGAATTATGGTGTTATAACGTGTTTGGAATAATCGGTTTAAATAAAGTAGAATTGTTAGTGGGATTTTTACGTTGTTTCGAAACTTATTCGAAACGTATCGTTTTCGTATGTTGAAAGATGCGAAAATTGTAAACGATGAAAGAAATATATAATTACTATTTATTTAACGAATTATTCATTGTAAATATAAAAATGTACAAAATCTAATGAAATTCATGACGAATGGTCTTGTAAATTTCTCTAGACATTTGTTATAGTCAGACAAATTTCCTCGTACTTTTCAACAGTGACGTACGAGTATACATTCGTTTGGAATAATATTTATTCCAAAATAAATTACAACGTAGAATATACTAAATGTATGTGACTAATTCGTGAATATAATTTTCCATGGAAAGAATAAGAAGCTAGAAAAATTTACCGAATGTCCAGCACAAGACAAATTGTAAAGTACAAATTAAATAATTAACAAAAAAAAAAAAAAAAAAAAGAATAAGAAATAGATACCACTAAACCAAACGAATAAGTTTGGAAGAAAGTAGAAATTCCAGCGACAATTGTATATCGTCGAATGTAACGACACTTTGTAATCAAATTCCAAGGACCTCAGGATCTTGGCGATCCAGTACTATCGACCTGCATATCGAGAACGAAGGACAGAAATGTGACGAGAGGCGTAATAGCGCTGCAACGGAGGATTACAGATGATTTACGAGTGAAGAATCTCTCGTCGGTGCTTTGTTATCTCGAACGACAGTTCTGGAAACTCGTGTAGGCTGTATCGTATTAAATAAACGGGGATAAGAGTAGAAGCAGAGAAACGAGTATTCTGAATGCACTCATTAAACCTCTTTCACAGGTCCATGACAGGCGAGTCTGTCTCCCATCGGACTCTTTTTCCGCAACTTTCTTTCCTCTACTCTCAACTTTCCTCGCTGCGCGCTTAAGAGGATTCACTCGTCCGTAGATACATGCAGACACTTTGCTCGGAAGAAGTTACTTGTCCTTATTTCCCACCCTCGAATCCTTATTCTTTAAACATCTCATTCGCACTATGCTCTGCAATCTTGATTAGTAGACTGCGAATTTTTATGCAAATTCGTATCTGCTGCGACTTCTCAATTAAATGGCGATCGGTCAGATTCAACCGATCGTTTGATATAGCGAACCTTGAATGAGATTAACGCTCAAAGTGGAGGTAAATTAAATATATCGAGTATTAGTACGGTTTGGCCATTTAACGTGCATTCAAAATGCAAATTTTTTATTTGCACTTTTTAGTATACACGTAGAGTTTGACGTTCTGATGCGGACGATTGTACGGTCTGGTTGAGATTGAATACGAACAGTACGACGCTCTGATGAAGATTGTGGTGGGATGTTGTTGCTACCCTCATCAGAAGCTCCGTCTCGTCCTTACATCCTGACTTTCCGTCTCTGGGTTTTCTCTGGTCTAATTGTACTCTCTGGTATTGCCACCTTGGTATTGTTTACCTTTGCCCTGACCCATCGGCATTTAGGGTGTTTTTTAGCTTCTTAATGATGTCAGCATCGTAAGGTTTACAGCTTGGGGAGATAGGCAATTCGGACTTCCCAAAAAACAGAGATGTGTTGTCCGAGTCATAAACTGACGGCCACTCCAAAGCCGAACAGTATCTTGAGGAATACGATCGCAGGAGTAGGACTTTGATGGAAATTTGTTTCATCCATTGAGTATCGTTAAAAGTAACAGGCGCTGAATATTTTATATATTTTCTCGTATCATGAGCATTCTACGCGTTTTCGTACCTTGAAATTTCTCGGAAATGCGAGATTGCCGCATATGAAATTTCGTTCGTGTAACGTTTGAATCCCATTTTTAACACATCTGACTATCACTTGACTTTTCAGAAGCCAAACCGATCAACTCCATTTCTCGGAAATTTGTCGATCTTTTTACTTGTATCCGCGATTAGAATAGAATTTTTAAAACAAAAATTGAAGGCGCGACAGCTGATTGTATATAACTTCCACGAATTTATTTATTATTAAAACAAATAACAAAAATATCACTTTTTTCGACTTTTCAATTTATCGAGTTGCACGACATGAGCGACTCGTTTGATGATTAAAGTGCACGGACGCGTCTGTCTCCGATGGATCATCGACTCGCACGCGAATGTTACGTGCTGACATAACTATGGTTATCAGGCCACGGGAGAGATTGGCTGAGAGAAACTGAAGTTTGCGTTCTTTTAAACGCGGTAGTTTTAAACGCATGAAAAACATGTGTTAAAACGTACACCAAATAAAAAGTATACTATGACGTCTGTGTTGACAGACTGTTAGAATATGTATACTGATTGAATGTCAGAATATGTCTAAACTGATTGAAGGCTCGAAGATGTGCTCTAATGGAAAGCCATATCTGATAAAAATATGTATACCGATAAAAAGCTAGAATATGTATTATAATAATATTCGGAGTATCTGAGCTCTTAAGTTTGTACAGAACATGTGCTGGCGATTGGTTATTGTTAAAAGTTAGTTTTTCAATCGACAGCTCCTTCTCCTGGTTTTAAAGTACCTTTCGAAGATACAAAGCTCATAACACGTTCCAGGCTATTGAGTGCGAAACAAACTAAAAATCTCAAATGCAATTGCTCACGTCCCCTTGATAAATCTTAAGATTCCAACTCAAAAGTAGCTCTCTTTCGTACTGTAAATTTCACCGATGAATACCTCGCGTGGTTCCTTGGTTGTCTCGGATGGAACACACAGCGAATATTTTACTTCGGTGTAACGATCATAGGTACAATTAAGTATAATTAGAAAACCAAGGAAAAAATTTCTTTTGAACTTAATAGAGAATAAAAGTAACAAATGAAAGAAATTGTCCTAAAACATAAAATGACGGGAGTAAAAACGACAAGTTTCGAGTTACATCTACAAAATGATTGTAAGTTTGTAAGAAGATCATCTTTATGAAAAGGGTTTTATTTACGATTGTTACACATTTAAAATTCATCCAACCTTTACATGCAACTTGTTTTTTAATATCTATATTATCTAAGGAACAAGTCAGAGAAATTTTTATTATTTATTTCTACATTTATTTAACCTTTACCTGTGTTGTTTAAACGTTATTATTAATTGAAAACTTTTTCATCCTCACATTCTTTATTTTTCAACAACTATATTGCTCAGTATATCTCTTGCATTACATAAATGTCTTACATTACATAAACACTGCGTACATGTAAATTCATATTGCATCCTCGTATCTCCACTTTTCACTAACTATACATTCAAAGGTAGAACTGTGACCACCACAGAAGCCACAAAAATTCAATTAACTCGCTATCTAAAAAAGAATAGTCATTTCATCCTTCCGTGGATCTTCTACCATTCCATGAACCGCAGACGCAGTTCGATACGAAACATGGTTCTCACCAGTTTAGAGGTTTCGCCGCGACGATCGAAAATCGAACATTTTGCACCGGTGGAAAGCAGGAAATATCTCAGCGTTACACGTGTCTACGATTCCGTAATTGATATTTTAATAGAACCACAAAAATTTCCCTTTGCCGACAGAATTTTGTTCGATTAATAATTAGAAGTAAATTTTGCTGAAATATCGATTCTCATCTTAGCGCGTTAATTTAGACTTGAAAAACTGAATTCAAACACGCAATTTCCAAATGCGAAGAATGAAAAATCGAAATTTTCCTGAAATTTCGGAAGATTAGGAAGATCACTGGATTTACTAAAATTTCTATTTCAATGTAAAGGATCTAAACGCAAACAATTAAAAATCTACGTTCTTCTGAAATTTCAGCAGATACAATTTGGTCGATCGTAATTGGAAAGTTGTAACATTTAACCACCGCACCAGGTACCAAAATTCATTCACTCGCTACAGGCAACAATCATTTAGATCGCCCATGAACCTCGTGTATGGTTTCAGGAACCGCAAACTCGATACACGAACGCAGTTCCATGCGGAACATCGTTCTCGCTGGTTCGAAGCTTCCGCCGCGAAAATCGAAAATCGAACATTCTGCACCGGTGGAAACCGGGAAATATCTGGCAGGCGAAGAATTTCTCGCGGCACTCGAACTTTCGGACAATGCGGTCTGAATATTACTGCTGTTTCCGGCGGCGACTTCGCCACGGGGATGATTATTATCGCGAACGAACGCTTCTCGAGGAATTGTTTGCCGACTATTTTTTCCTCTTCTTCCCTGATAAAATGGCGGCTTTTATTTCGACGTCGAGTTACCCTCGGGGAATAACAGTCGACGAGGCGAGGTGCTTGATTTACAGTGGAAAATTCAGCAATGGGAAAGCGAGTAAGTTTGAGAAAAGCAGGGTTTGAATCGATGGAGCGACCCAATCGATGGCTTTCGATATTCCTGCTTCGTCAGCGAGACGGCACGCTCATTATGTCACCTCGACGTGGCGGTGTGAGACGGGAATGGCGAGTTTACGAAGTCGAATGAACGCTGATTCTTTTGCAGATGAATGACACAGGGTTGGAATTGCACGCGCCATTCGTGTGCATTCGATTAATTTTATCTTTCTGCGATATTTGTTTAAATGACTGATTTTAATAGAATTTACGGATTAAAATAGATTAAACAGGTTTACAGATCGAATAGAATAATAGATCGCAATAGGATGGAATTTAAATTTCCGAGCAATTTACATTTTATTTATTTAATCGAGTATCGAGAGAATAAAGTTTTTATTGATTATAACATTCCATTAACAAGCTTAATCGATTGTCAAGGGAATAGAATTGACATATTTTTAAAGATTTAATTTCTCTTATTAGAAAATCATGATTATAAACTATAGAACTAAGAGAAATCGAATTTCTTATCAAATGCCATTTCTACGCTATTAAGATCTACCTGATGTTCAAAAATAAATTCATCAGAAACGCCTGCACTTAAAAATGATCTCCGGTCGGCCAGCGTTTCGAAACTTCATCCGAACGACATCTGGTAACACAGTTGAATAAAACAGGAAAAATTTTCATTTAATTTTCGAATTAGTTCTACACAATCTACCTAATTGCCCTGAAGACTTTACATTACTTCACGACGAAGCAAATTGTACTCTATTTCTTTTTCATTCTACGAACTTGCCTCAAGAGAAACAAGTCGAAAACGTCAGTTCCATCGACTGCTCTTCTTCGGTATATTGTAAGGCATTGTGGCGTTTTTGGATTAATTACGTGATTGCGCGATTAATTAATCTGTTCGTTCTTGTCGACCGTTTCAAGCCCCTTTGTTTTCCTATCGCGTTCGTTGGTTTTGTCGGACCAATGACCGCCCGGCCTCTCCACCACCTCTTTCGTTTCTTGCTGCCGTTGGGCAAACAACATGAAATCGATGGAAAATATTTGCGTCGATTAAACGAGATACCAGCAGCTCGTATTTCTCGTTTTACCTCGAAACAGATGTCTTCTTTCCCTGTAGAATATCCTCGAGAGAGGGAGAGAGAGAGCGAGAGAGAGAGAGAGAGAGAGAGAGAGTTGATCGAAGGCTCTTCGATTAAAACGTTTTGTTCTAATTACGTCGATTCGTGGATCGAATAACTTTTAGATCGAGTATCCACTGAAGATAGTTAAATAACACGAAGTGACATTTAAGACGCTTCATAGTGTGTCGAGCGATGGACAAAAGTAAAAAAAAAAAAAAAATGAAGTTTACGAATAACTTTTTATATTTTTGTGTATAAAGAAATGAATCTGGATCATAATCTACTCATAATGTTTGTTAAATTTTTTACCAATTTTGTTATAGAAAGCGACGCTTGAAATTTATTGGAATTTTCGGCCCCTTTTTTTGAACGCGTCGCCATTCGCCGATTTTTTATGCGTTTAATTTGATTTTTACAAGTTACGTTTAATATTATACTATCTTTCATACTGGCGAGTAATTTTTTTACGAAATTAACTATTCGTCGTAATTTTTATGTTAAACGTTTATCAAGTTCGAATTGAGTTTTTAGGAAAGTACCAGCAAGTACGTCCGTGATTTTTCGAATACTAATCAAGGACACGTTAAACATTATATATTAATATCAAAATTTAGCTGGCCAAACCAGAGAGAATAGTGAAAATCATTGTCAATCCATTTACCGCATCGCGGTGCAAGTCATTGTTCAGACCTTTAGCACAGTCTTCATATTTACATAAATATTTTTACATATTTTTACATTTAAAAAAAGACAATAACACGTGACTAGTTGAAAAAAACTATAAGAAACTTCGTAAATTATACAGATGCAAATTTATGATCTTTTTGCCTGAAACCCAGACAATCGAAATGATGGCTACTATTTTTAAAGCGTTTTCGCTAAACTAGTAAGCAAATCTTTCAAACGAAACTTATTCATTTGAGATCAAATTGCAGTAAGAAAAATTGACCGAAAAATTCTTATTAAACGAAAAATAAATATCACCTCTTCTTTTAAAATGAAATTGTACCTCTTTCGATGTATCAATCGACGCATCTTTACATTCTCTTTAAAATGATGTTAAGGGTCTTAGGTCGAAAATTGATTAGTTTACATGTTATGAATTTCATCCCATATGCTCGACACACTGTAGCGTTTGGGTCAACTTTATCGGTCTGGACCTTGTGGGTTTTAACGAGACCTTTTTTAATAACTTTGTTACGACGTGCATGTAACAAGAAAGGCAATAAAAACGGACGGTCAGATCCCAACGACCTTGGAAAAGTAAAATATCGTCCACGATATGATTCTTATCGTTGGGATTCAGATTTATTGGCGACGATATAAAATGGATAAAAATTGGAACGTTGTTAATTGAAGCAGCTTCTATGAAGAAGTAAATTTTAATTTTTTACACAATTTATTATGAACTATGTAACGGGTCCTAACGGTCAGACCCCAACGACTTTGAAAAAGTAAAATATCGTCCACGATATGGTTCTTATCATGGCGATTCAGATTCATTGGCGATGATATAAAATGGATATAAATTGCATGATTGTTAATTGAAGCAGCTTCCACGGAAAAGTCAATTTTAATTTTTTACACATTGGACATATTGTGAACGAAGTAACAGATCACAAGACACAACGCGTGTTACGTTGTCTGAGCTAGATATATAGGGTTGGCAACTAACTGATTAGGTGGTAATGACAAAATCCGCAATTACTTAGTTGGCAAGCCAATATTTTATTTCCCAGTCGATCACGCTGGTGGCAAATAATTTTCGCCGAATTCATTCACGTAAATACAATATGCAGCAGACAACCTCCTCGCGGTTCATATCGGTATACACGCGGAAACGTTTTCGCCATTTTTTTAAATCTATTTAATTCTTCTCAGGCCGCCTGTTTTTATTACATTTCTCGTTATACGTAATTTGCACTTATGGCAATAGCATTTATCGCAATATGCACACCACGAAAAAATAATTAGAAGAGGCTGCGTTAAAATCTATGACGCAGATCGACAGATTCATCGGCGTTCGTTTCGGATGTTTCCTTAGGATCCTTCGATGTTTCATTTCAATCGTCTTGTTTTTCGCTTCATTATATCACAGAGACTTCTTTTCCAAGCACAAATTCACTTACCGTTGCTGATAAAAAAGATTCCTATAAATTACTTTTATCACTGTGACATTTCCACGTAGATGTATTTCATAGATACGAGATCGTTTCGTGAGAACAAGGCATCCCACGAAGTGGACTGGTTGCTCCAATTCGCCGATGGCGCTAAAAATGTCCGCACGTTGAATTATTCTCGGCCGATCGAACCACCGGGCTTGGTTACCTGTTGAAGCTGAAACGGACGATCGGTGAAGTCGCCCAGGAAACGCTTTCGAATCGTAAACCCGGCCAATACATATTCATTTTCCGTGTAGTTTTTCTTCGTAAATCGATCGCCACCCTCGAACCATCCGTAGCTGTTACTTCAATTAGTCTGATCGGACATTGGTTCCTTCGTCGCTTTAAAAGAACTGTCATGATTTTACGAGATATAATGAAAAGTAAATGGACAATGAACGAGATTCTGCCAATTTCTTGTAATTTCAATATTTTAGTATTTTCCATTAGCTCTATCACGGTTGAAAAATTAGGATACTTCTATCGGGATTTGTGTAATCGTTAAATTAGAAAATTGTCATAATTATTTTATTATTTTTCATTAATGTTATAGATCAAACAATTACAATATTTATATCGTGGCTTTGTGTAATCGTTAAATTACTAAATTCTTACAATGCCAGTGTTTTATTATTTTTAATTAATTTTATAGATTAAACCAATTAAAATATTCGTATCGTACTCATAGATTTGCGTAGTGAACAAATTTATCAAAAGAACGTTATAATATTACAAGAGTAAGTATTGGTAGTAGCTCTATAGATAAGGTTTAAAAAATTGTCGATGGTTTCGTAGAAGAGACAAAACGCGAGGAAACTCAGCGAGATGTAGGAATTAAGAGATTATCGTAATCGAGTTTTGGTAATTTGTGGGACGATGTAATTGAATTCTACGAGACCATCGATCATCGTAATTGGGGTCTACAAAGTGAAGGGTCACGAAGATAATCGAGTTCAGCTAACTCGAAGACCAACGTGTTTGACCTTTATGATTTTAAAGAGTTGCTTGCTTTAACTTTACAGTTGATAATTATTCAGATTGATAATAATAAATATTCGGAAGATTTATGCATTCTAGAGTTAGTATATTTGATTTTTAACAATTCGAAAACTATCCTCATATTCTATTTGCACATTTTTTATATTTTTATATTCTGTTCTATTCTAATTGTAGATTTATTAGAATCGTAGATTAAGCGATATTTGCGCCTACGTTACGCGGATATTCTATTAGGTTGTCCGGAAAGTGTCTTTCTTTCGCAAACGTGCTTTTTACAACAGTGCACCTTCGTACAAACGTGAAACCAAGTCTGTGAAATGTCGCGGTGTTTATCTCAACAGAACAAAATGGATCGTACGTAATTCGACAAAATAATATAAAACAAAAAACGTCGTGCGTCTATTATTTCCTCATAAAACGAAAGAAACTTCTCCGACAACTTAATACTTGTGTTTTGTTTCGGTGTTGCGTGAACATTTTAAATTAAACTTTGTTTCTTCGGGGCATATTGGAAACAATTTTAAATCTGACAACCACAAATACAGTGTCGGTCAGAAGAAAGTTGAGAAGATGAGCGATATGACAATGTACCATGAAATGGAATTATATTTGACAAGAGCAATCGACGAGTATAATATCCCAAAATAAGCGATTATCAGAGACATGGTAAAATTGTTTAATAGCAGTGTGGAAGTTATTTATTTAGGTTGAGTAGTAAGCTCGTTCACGTTTTCTTCAAATAATATACAAAGCGTTATGTCTTTCATATAAAATTTCTCTAGTAATTTATTTCTTTATAAAAATGCATATTAAAATTATTTGTCTTCTCCATCCATAACATGCGATTTTTCAATATGGCCATCGTTCGTGATAAAACAATTAAGTTTACAATTCCAAATTATTTAAATCTAAAGTCTATATCCTTAAAATCTAGTCGCCTAACGTGCTACGCTAACAGCGATAAATATACGTTTGTCTTGCGTAAAAAAATTCAAACAGCTATATCTTTACATTCTTCAAATAGTTTTATAACGCTCTTCTCAGTGTACCTCACCGACGCGAGCTGAACGAATTTATTATCGAACCCAATACTTGTAACGTACCAATTTCGAACTTTCTTTCGTCGACCACTTATGCCATCTGATAGAATTCTAATTTAATTCTCCTATTGAAGAAAGATTTCACAAACTTCGATACTTCACAGAATTCACGAATCTGTATTTGCCCCTTCCATCCACAGTAATCGATATCACGGCGTACGAATAAGCTCGATAATGAAAAATATTTGAAACGACGCGGAAAATAACGCTTATTCAACGGTACTTTCCAACATGGGCCATTAGTTGAAAGTTTTGATTGCGGCCTGGCCGTATTCACGCCTCGTGCACGGCCAACACGCGGCTCACAGTCGGCAAAGCTTTCCCGGAAGTGGAACAAGATTTACTGGCCGCTATGTTCTTCGGTCGCGGCAACTTTCGACGATCGCTCGTGGCTATTGTTTCGCGGCCTGGCCAGATTGCATAGAAAACCGGCCTCGGGATTCGTGGCACGATACTTCGATAACGAGATGCCGAAGAGGACGTATGAACCTAATCACGATACGTTGAACTTCCGGTGTGCTTGAAAAAAGTTTGGTGAAACTTTGGATTCTATTTGAAAAATAGCTTGGAACACTATTTTTTGAAATCTTTGTTCATTTGTTTGTTTGATTAAATTTCAAAAATTGTTATTTGTTTATCGACGTAAGATTAGATTTTCTATACTTAAAATTGCGTATGTGTTTGTTCGTTGTCGATATGAAATTACAATTCTTTGCTTGGAAAGTTGGTTTTGCTGGCCAAGAATTGGTTTTTGACGCCATCTGATATAAGATTTTCTACTGAAATATTAATATTCGTTTGGTTTCCTCGATATAAGATTACTTTTTTTTTTAATGAAAATAACATTTGTTTGTTTGTCTTCGATATCAGAGTAAATTTTCTATTGTACGGGTTTACTTGGAGATTACGTAGAGGCTCCATGTACGGAAGATATTTATCGATTATGCAGGGAATAAAATCCAATTTTGTATTTTACAAAATACACAATTTAAAGGAATTTCGTGACATCCATTTATGTAAAAACAATTATGTAAAAAAAACGTTTCTCCATGTTTAATTGCTCGACTGACAATTGATATGAAAATATCGAGCATGCAGGGAACATTGCAGTGAAAATATAGAGTAAAGTAAAAGTACAGAAGAAACAGCTGAAATAAAAATATAGAAGAGAACAAAGTAATATATAAATATATAAAGGAACGCATACATGTGAATCGATACGAAACTCGTTATTAATAATTTAGAAAAGAAAGTTGGAGTTTAAGTATAAATTTGTTGGAGTTTTAATAGAATAAAATAAGCAAATGAAACGAGAAAAGGTATTATAAGCTTTTGGTTACTTTAGCCAGCTTCTCTGAACAAATCTATGAGTTTACTTTTGTCGTGGAAACACAGTTACGAGTTTTCCTCAACAAATTTAACGACAATTTCATTCCCTGCTTAATAATATTTCCAAGATTGGTCGATTCGATGTCTCTCGTTTAAACAATTTCAATTTCACTGAATATCGTGCACCTGGAAAATTATTCTGGCCGTTCTCCAAAAGTCCCTGAAGTCTCCAACCCCTGGCTCTTTATCTACAAGATTCAGTGCTTAAACGCGCGTAACTAACAGAATTTCATATAAAATGAAATTCGAAGCTTGGTTTGTTCGAACATTATCGAAAAGCCGTAGATTTAATATATTTTGAAATCAAAGGACATGTAGTTCAAAATAGTTAGAAATGACAAATTTATTGACTTGAGATATATTTCGATACACAAGATTCATACATTCGAAATAGTCAGGAATTAATCAGTTCAAAAAATCATTGATCAGTTTTGATTGACAAAAGGAGAGAAATATCTTAATTCCATTATCAAGAAAAATTCCTCCCTTCTCCTCGAAACCAGAATCTTTATAGGCTTTCTAATATATATTATTACGATCAACAATCTATTTATTAGAATAAATGGACTAACAAAACAACCGTCATTAGAAAGAGAAAGAAATGTTTAGAAGAAACAAATGTTTGTATCAAGGCTCGCACTGATTTGACTGTCTTTGGAGTTGTAGAGAAAGTTGTCTTTCGTTTGTCGTCGACAATAGAATCTCATGTTCAACTTCTTTTTGGAAAGTTTATAACGAAACGAGAACCCAATAATTTGAACAATGAAATAATTCAATATGTAATTCAACGACTTGAACGATAAAATATCAGAAAGAAAGACATCATCGAAAATAAACAACAAACCCTCGTCTCCAATTATATCAAAGAATTATCCTCATAATTATATCAAGCATGATCGAATGAGTAATAATAATTTCAACGATACAATATCTGCATAAAGAAGTTAACAAAAATATTTGACAATGTTTCCAATTGAAGATTCAGCGGATGATATTTCTTCGCGCCAAAAATGAAACATTCATAGGGTGATACTGAAACAAATAATGGATAATGAAATACATAAATAACTAACAAATTCATTGCCAACGAAAATTGTAACACCAATGTGTACTAATTGTAAAACAAAATAATTAACGTAATAATACATCTAGTATAATAATATATAATTATATTATATATTAATAATATACGTATGCCATGAATAAAATAACAAATAAGCTAGTAAAATGCAAAGCAGAGCAGGAAATTGCGAAAACGGAAAGCCAGTAAAATTAGAGACACGTCTGCAAAATTCGCGTTCTCAACGTCGAGTTTCATATTCTTGCTTGGACGTAACGAACACGGACGGAGTAACGGGAAAAATTAGGGATCGCCACGAACTGCAGGTTTTAAATTGCAAATTAACAGCGTTTCCCAGGGCTGTCGCGAGCGGTGCGGTAGCCTCCACGTATAATTCAATGAAGAAACAGTTAAAATTTATGGCCTAGACGTTGTTCCGCGCTGCGAGTTATACTATACATGCGTGTTAGCCTGCAAGATTCATAGCTAGCGCAACGGTTATGGTTTAACAGTAGAAAATGCTGGATCTTGTAGTTTGTTATCGTCTAAAGTTAAGTAATTCTATCGACGATTATTTCGGCGAGCTGAGAATCATAATTACGTAAGTGAGCTCTCAGCTATCTTCTTATAAAGCGGCGTTCTGAGTTCGTTGTTATGGAAAATTCATTATGTTTTTTCAAGCCATGCAAATCTGTCGCAGCAGAGAACAAAGTTAAAACACAATTGATCGTTGTTTTAAGGGCCGATACACCTAGAAATTGAAATACACGATTAATATCAAAATTCTCCAAATCTTAATTTTCAATCTATCTTTTGTGACATGTTTGTATAATATTATATAAGAGAAGAAATAATTGCGAAGAGAAATTGGAATGGAGAATTGGGATAAAGGTATATTAGAATTGGAACAGAATTCTGTTTGCTTTGCAAAGCAAATTTTACGAGATTTCTTCACGAGAGAATTTTTATAATATGAAATTTCTGAGAGATGATAATTATTGAAAGGATTGTTTGGTTCTAGTGTAGTATAAAGTGTTAATACATGCTTTAACTGCGAACGAATTAAGTATGAAAACATGTGTAATGATTAAATGAAAGAAGAGATTGTTGTGAGGAAAAACGAGGGTAACAAGTAAAGTAGAATTTGATTTGCTCACGAAAGAAACACCAAAGATGATTTTATTCTGACGCAATGGATATAAAATACCAATAAAATACAACAATATAGCGACGAGTAACTAAAATAAAGCAGAGAAATATATATATATGTATATGAGTAGATATATAAGTTCGAAGCTACAAATGAAATATATACATTTAGCGATTACCAAAAATTTGGACGTTTTATTTTTATAAAGAATTTTTCCTTTATTTTAAATTTTTCAAGAATTGAATCGTTGATGATAAAACCTTACATAATTAATTTTTAAATATGTATTTATAGAATTAAATTAACTATGATATCTAAACATCTAAATGTCAGAGATTAAATGATCTTTCGAGATAATAATCGTTTTATTAGCTTTTTCTTCTCCCTATTTTAAAATTAAAATCTTCAGTTTATCACATTGGAAGCGATATCTCTGTATATGTTAGGTTGTCCGAAAAGTTTCTTTCGTTTTATAAGGAAATAATAGATGTTTTTTATTTTGCATTAGTTTATTGAATTATGCACGAACGTAATAATAGAAATAGAAATGGATCATACTTAATTCAATAAAATAATATAAAACAGAAATTGTTGTTCATCTGTTATCACCTTATGACAACCTAATACTTTTACTGTTTAACAAAACAGGTAATAATAATTCCTTACCTATCTAGGTAACCATTGTACAGAGATAAGTGGTCGTTAATTAAATCCATACAAAAGAAGATAATAGTTTCAGTTTTACGTAGTTGCTGAAAACTTTTTCCCTGATATTAGCTTCACAACTGTCTGAATCTTCAGCAAATGAATGAAACGAGGAAATGTTTGCTGACTAACAAAAAACCGCCTCCCTATAACGAGATAAAAATACGTAACCAGAGGTTCGGTGATGTAGAGATATCAACGCGCTATAACATTCGGAAATCAATCGTCATCATTAAAATACGCGAACACAAGCGTGAATAATTTTATCCGGTTCATGTTTCAGATATTTCATGGACGTTATATAATTGTAAAAAAA
Organism: Bombus bifarius; assembly: GCF_011952205.1. NCBI lineage: Eukaryota > Metazoa > Arthropoda > Insecta > Hymenoptera > Apidae > Bombus > Bombus bifarius. Next base: position 667,835 of record NW_022884591.1, read on the forward strand.
TCAGAATTTAGAACGTTTCGTATAAATTCGAATTCTGGTCAAGCCTGAAATTGATATCAAAAATTTGTGTCGCTAATAGGAATCAGTTTTGCTACAAATCCTGGCGGAAAAAGAGCAGCGAGAAGAAAATGTCTGCTCGTTAAACGCTCGAACGACCAAATAATCGAATGTTTTTGTGAATTTAATCAACGCGAAATTGCATGACATACTTTCGAATCGATATAAAGGGAACAAAAGGAACGTTGTAGATAAAATGTTTGCTTTGCAACGTTTGTCTTGTTTTCATTTAATTTTTTTTTTTTTCGATAAAAATCCACCTGGTTATAGGAACTGTCTCTTGTCTTTTATACAAAAACAGAGCTTCGTAATATTCAGATAACAATGTAGGTAACCTTTTGAGCTTTTTGGTTTTAACTGCAATAAGTTTGTATCGTAGTTTTTACTTAGCCATACATAATTCCGTTCTACTCCCGTGAATATGTATGGCCTCCTATTCTACTTGTCCGACCCTATACGGTTGCCATTTCCGGTCACTGAACAATGCACCATTTCCATTCTCTTTGTCCGGCCACGTACGCTGCCTGTTTCTGGTTGTTTAACAAAATATAATTTTTCTGTTTGTCAATCCTCGAATGAAAACTTTGCCCCATCGGTGTTTCATTGCTACGCTATTCATTATAGGATTGGAGAATTTGTACGATTATAGAAAGTTTCGAAAAATATTTGCCACCATCATGCGCGATCAAATATTCGAATAAATATTGGATTTTTGGATATCGAATATTGGAATAAATATCGGACTTCATTTAGAACCGAGGGAATTTTTCTTAAACGATTTGTTCTGTTGCATTTTATATTAAGTCACTGCTTTCCTCGAACGAAATTTTACAGGAAATTCTCCATTTCCAACTGTTATATCATTTTATCCTTCCACCACAAAACCATCTCATAAAATCACCTTATAAAATCACTGCTTTAAACTCCACTCGAAATATCGCTTCTATAACGACATTTCATATCTTAAATTTTCTGCTCGGTTGCATCTGCGAACGTTCATTTTCGTAAGTTTCATCGGTGGAAAAAAGCAAGTCTCGCGGCGGCCCTGAGGACGCATTTCCGCTGAATTTGTAGGATACTTTGAAGCATTCCTCTTTCTCCAGCTCCTGTTGCTGTTTTTCCTATCCTCATATTCAACCGCCAACCCCAATTCGCTGGGTTTTCTCTGGTTCATGTTGATCATGCTCGCGTTTCCTTTCTCCCTTGCTTTCTCGTCCGCGAAACTACCCTTGCGCGTTTTAAATTTCCTAGCAAGAGACTTTTCCGCAAATTAGACGCCTGACATTCTCTTCCCTTCCTCAAAGATGTTATAAATACATCGTGTTTGGAAATTACATTGCCAGAAGAAAAGCTGTCTTTTTAGGTTTGCTAGAGATACAAATTTTAGTATATTAATTTCTTTCACTATACGATTGTGCATATAGGATAATAGGGAAAGTTCTAATAATGGATTTAACTTAATTTGGTTTCTAATCGTTTCTTAATAATGCGAATAAATATTACAAATATAGAAAACTTTTCTATATAAAGAATTTTTCAATTTTGTTATCGTAGAGGAAAAATTCAAAATTGGACTACATCGCTTTAAGGTACAAGAAATTTGTAAATCTTATAATGTAGAATTTTATGTAGATTATTATAGTCGTCGAGAATCCGACATTATTATATCGGAAAAATATGAAACTCAAGTTCTACGAATTGCAGAGTTACTATATTTGAATTTCGAATATTTCAAAATTATCACATTCGTATTTTGAGCATTCGAAAGTTATGTTCAAAGGTTAGATATTCGAAAATGCTACGATCTTAAGTTCTACGCATCTCAAGTATAGAGAACGAAGATAGAAATGAAATTTTTTCGTAATACGATTAATCAAATCTGGTATTTCCTTATTTATACGTGTGTCAACAAATTATTTCACAACGAACATTGCAAACAAATCAAACCAAATATCGACAAGTTCTTTCTTATTTTTTATATCCCATAATCTCGTTGTAATTACAGCGATTATCTTTCTATTAAAAAATAGTTCACAGATCGGTAAGAAGATCTGTTTGCGAGATTCCATGGTTTATGTAACGGACTCAACCATGTTTTTGTTCGTCTTAGTAAGCATGAAGTTTCACAAGCTTGAAACGTCGTGAAGTTACACTTTCGTTTAATTCAAACGTATCTCTGCCTGACTAGATTAGATTAACGAGGGTCTTACAGGCTTATTGCACGACATAAATGGAAGTTCAGCTTAGGCTTTCATTTTACGAGCGTGGCGGACATAAGCTTCTTCGAAGATAACGTGTATCTTATCGAAGTATTGGACTTATACCAAGGTTTTATTATTCTGTACTACTTTGTACGACTTAGAAATTGATCCTTGTTCTTGCCTCGTTCCATTAGTCTTTTTCGTTTATTGCTATGTCGATATATTTTTATCGTTCATTTTATTTATCATTCATATTATTCATTTTTGTTCCATATTCTTTTTTTGCGTTTTCATTGTTCAGTTTAATTCGACGACCCTAACATAAGAAAAATATAATTAAGAGAAATAATTTAAGATTGATTGAGAATAATCGAAGGATAATCGGGAAACGGCTACTTCACAATCAAGCAACGAACGAAGAATTATTCACCTAACTATGCAGATTTATTTAAATTTCCATATGAATGTCAAAGAATTTATTTGCAATCTTGATTTCTCAAATTTCAAGAAACATCGTTGAAATAATTCACTGCCGACTAATCGTCGAATAATTAAAAAATCATCAAAACTACATCACAGTAATTATAATAATTATAAAAAATCATTCGTTTCTTTAACACCACGCAATATGTATTATCCATAGATCTAACACACTTAACAAAATACCAAACCGCAGTGTACTTCTAATCTGCTCCAGTTACACGTATTCTTAAACTCAAGCCCCAACTTGCATCGTTGGAAGTCATACACAGTATTAGAGTGGTCATAGGACTCTAAACCACCTTATGGTCCACGTTGTGTCGTTTTCAACCGATTATCGTGGCTCTTAAATTATCAAGCAACTGTACGGACCAGCGTCGGTTCCCATTATCTCGTTTCGATCTCTTCATCCCTCGGCTTTAACCAGGTTCCGGGAGGAGCTGCAAGCCCTTCGGCATTTCACGTGTCGTTCAAAGGGAACGAAAACAACGGGACAGTCAGCTTGGGCGAGTTTCGGAAATTCTAACGACGACACGTCGAATCCCAGCAATGCCAACTTTCGAGAACAGGCTAACCGCGCACGGATTGCCGTCTGACTGTTCCCAGAGAATTATCCGCAGTCCATGACGTGGATACCAGGTCTCGTCTGCCTGGATAATTATCTGTCTCGTGCTGGCATCGTTGCTCTGTGTATAGGACAGTGCAGCTTAAATGGCCTCCGTGATACGCCAGCAGCTTAACTTTTAGAGCTTGCATCCTCCGCGAACCTCGCATACCAGACAGGGTTTTGTAAATTACGGCGGTAGTGATTTGTATTTTATAGATGCTCCTTCAACTGTTTAACCCTTTGTCTTATCGTTTGAATTTATGCGAAATTAAGTATACTCGTATCGATTAAATATTACTCTTTCGGTTTTACCGCTATAATGAAAAGGATTGTGGTATCGTTGCAAAGATCGTAGCGCAGCTTTGTGCATCGCATTTCCCTTTATATCACGGCATAAATCAAATATAAACGCTAATCGCGAAAATCTAAATATACAACAGGCTTCATAAACATCAGGTTGCAATAAATTTTACGTTGGAATATTTGTCTCACAATTTCCCATCTCATCGTTTCTCCTACGAACGAGTTAACACGGTTTGTGGGATTTTCTTGTTTTCAGAGGAGCGATATTTTTTGAAATCGTTTTTCTTTTTGTAATTTAATCATGATACGTTATTGAACAAAATAACTTGTTAGAACTTGTTACGCTTACAGTAAGAAAATTCGGGAATCTTCGACAGATTCTTGCAAAATAATTTGGTCCAAGGGACCAAAGGTTGTTGATGGTGTTTAGGGTTTAGATTCTGTCGGTATTATTCTATTTTGGAGCGATTTATGATTGCTATGGAAGGTTCCATAAATTACGATGCTAGCGATTTGTAAGTGTTTTATGGACGCGCTTGTAAGGGTTGCTGATAATACTGAGATATTAGATTTCGTCGACGTTATTTTATTTTCACGTGATTTATGGTGTATTTAGAAATTTCGCCTGTGTAGCAGTTTTACACTTTGTCGGTATCGTTTTATTTTGCAGTGATTTATGGTGTCTGATCTTGCCTACATTTTAGACTCCGTCGATATTACTTTATTTTGTAGAATATTTACAGTCTGGAGTTAGACTTCTGATTTTATCGATTTGGTTTACGATTTAAACTAATTTTATTTCGGCTTTGTAAACTCGCTTTGTTAACGTAGATTTTCACCTAATTTAAGCATCGAGTTGCATAGATAAATTTTTATACGTCGTAGACGTTTATTCAAAAACACTTTAATTTAGAATTGTTGGAATTGTTTGAACAGAACACTTACACAAGTCATACTCACTACCGTATAGAGAGTGGGGTTCAAAATCTTTTAAGGGACCATAGGTCACTACGTATAGTCAGTCTGAGAGTAACTGGCCAACTGTTAACAATCCATAAATTCTTTACCTGCACACTTTGTTAATTATACCATATCATTCACTTATATTTTAAATACATTTGGTTCTGTAATTCTGTTTAATAAATATCACCTAATATTATTTCAACATAAACATTGTGTCTTCCACAGATTATTTATCTTAACTTTAAGATTAAATTCTAACAAGAATTATTTCTAAATTTGTAGGCATTTGCTTTCTAGCAAAATCAAAACCGAAATAAAAGATTGTAAAATTACAAATGTAATATATTAAGATTACAAGATTTCTCAATCTTTCGATTATCATCACGATACAAATTAAAAGAGAGATTATCTGTTAATTTTCCAATTGTCCAATTTGCCCGGAATAAATTTCCTCGAAATACGCGAATGTTACTTCGAAACATCTGGCTCGTTCGATTCTCGTTACTAAACAGAAACTATCGCTCTGTAATTTTACGGTAATTTGGAATCCCACCTGATTTCGTTCCCATTAAAGAAACATTACACTTTTGTAACACGAAATTTACGACACGTACATGCCCTATGGATATCTGTGTTTTCATTCTTACAAGAGCTACAAACATACTTCCTTTCTTTGCACAATTTTAAACACTTTAGAATCGAATTATAAAGTATAATGTACGTTTAGGCTATTACGAGACACAATGTTATTTCACTCCTATAATTTACATCATATTTTTTTATCTATAACAAATTTATAGCAAATTGCACTAATTTAATATTGTGATTGCCATTATACGAATAGTATTACATATACTTTTCGACATAGCATTAGAAACAATAAAAAAAGCAATAGAGAATTCCACAAATCGATAAAAATTGGTTTCTTTACATAAAAATTTGCATTTTCGTGCGATATAATACTCGAGAGAATATTATGGATAAATAGGCGCGAGTGAATTTACCAAATAAATTCACCAAACGATGCACGAGCCCCATACAAGTTTCGGCTCTCCAACAGAATAATCTATTCATAAACACAGTATTGTTCGATCCACGATAATTTATCGGTAATTAATTTTGATATTCCATGCAGTTCGATCCGATGCGTGCACAACCTATAAATCAGTGTTCGATAGTTCGAATACCATAAATTACGTTACTAAACATTTTACTCGAGAGATTTCGAAGAAAAGGAGCAAAATAACCTACACGATCCATAATCTGTGAGAAAATAATTCCCATAATTTCCAACAAGTGAAAGACAATTCTCAAGATAGAAAAGAAACGGAATTTTCATTATTTCCAACGAGAAGCTAATAACTGTCGTATTTCCACGAACAAAAATTGCTTTCGCGTGAGCTTTATTAATATTCGATGCTTTCTTATTATTTCCAACAGTTCGTCGAAATTTCCCACCTGAAATATCACAGAAAAAGAAGTTCTCTAAATTGTTGGCACACTTCGGAATCGCGAAAGCTCCAATAATTGCACGTTATCTGACTTCTGCGAAGTTTTCACGATAATGGAGATGAAAATTGGGCCGCAAAAAAAAAAAGAAAAAAAAATAGAAAAAGAGGAAAAAAGGAAACAAAACTAGAGAGTCGCAAGGGGTGGTTGAATTCCGTTCCTTCGGCCTCGTTTAATCCATTCGTTCTCGATGTCTGGATGGAGTACGAATCCAGGAAGAGAAAGAGAGAAAGAGAGAGAGAGAGAGAGGGAGAGGGAGAGAGAAAATGTTTAGCAGACGATGGAATAGGCAGAGTTGTCGTGGGTGAAGTCTTTGATCTCGAACGGGGACGTAGCTGGGTCAAGGAAAAACTTCGTTCCACGTTCCAGTAAAGATCCACGATAGATGAACATCGACTGGCGGGTTGCACTCGTGCGAGGATAAAAGAGAGATCGAGTGGTGTGTCTTGCGGGATGTTGCTACTTTATTTCTTGCTTTGTTGTGTGTCGTGCGATGCTTCTGATTGGAAGCTGATGGGTTTCACTGTTCTCGTTTTTCTGGGGCAAGGTGGACGAGACAAAAGGTGGATAGATTTGCTGTTAACGAGGCGTGCTGGTTTCTTTGAAAGCGCCAGTAACTAACTTTCCTAGGAACTTTTATCCGAGGAACGTTTTTATCGGCTAAATTGAATTTCGCGTGAGCTTTATTAATATTCGAATGGGATTGAAGAATTCCTCTTTGTGCAATTTAGCACAATATGCCAGCCGCTCTTGTCGTTTTAAAGATCCAGTTAGCTCACGAAAGTTCCAGTTAGTTCAGTGTTGCATGATATTCGAGTACCAGTGATCATCTTAGATATGTTTGATTTTATGTTCAAGGTTCTATTGATGTGGCGTGTGACGAGTCGTGTCGTTGATCGTTTAATTAGAAACACAGTTTACGATGGAAGAAGCAGGTTTTTCGTCTGTGGAGATTTCTACTTTGCTAATTAATACTGGAATATTGTAGAAAATAGAAATCGACGAAATAATTTCGAGTACAACCGAATTGGAGCTCTGGCCAATTATAGACTCGGTGATCGTTAAATTAGAAAAATCTATACCAAACAGTAATTAGAGTGGAAATAAAAATCTAATTTCTATATGAGCAAGCTATTCTCTGTAACGCTAAAAATAATTAGCGTTCGTTAACCATCGAACTTAGTATTTCATTGCTCATTCATCTAAATTTCTACTAAATATTCCATCAACGATTTATACGCAAATATACAAGGTGTACCATAATTGATGATGCAAGTAGGAAGAGAGTAATTTTATTTGAGAAGACATAGAAGGAAATTCCTCGATATTTTACTATTCACCCTCATTTCGTAAAAATGTAATATACACAGACAGAAAACCCGAAACAATTCTCTGCAGAGCGAACAATTAAACTTTCAATTGTAGATAAAACGAACAACGTCCTCTAATTCCTCGATATTTTTACATTCCATTATTTCGTCGAAAGTTCCATATCCACTGAAAAAGCAAGCAACCGCGTTATCAGGAAACTAAGTGTACAGTGCGCGACGTGCCATCACTTTTCAACCCTTTCGCTCTTCATCGTCCCAGATTCCCATCGTTCCATGGCGATGGTTCTTAAACCCATCGATCCATCAGAGGCTCAGTGGCCCGTCCAAAATCAACGAAGCTTGTTTACCAGCGGAAACAACCCTCTGCTCGACACAAGGGGATCGATCATCATCGCGGAAGCCCGCAATATTTGCATCGAAAACGTTCGATTTTACGCCCTGTCTTCGCTAAGCAAAGAGTATGTCTAAACAGAGAGGACACTTGTTGCTGGCAGCGTCGCATAAAATATCGAATATAGGTATGAACACCGCGACCGGAAATGTTACTTGCTGAACAACGCGGCTATCGAGGCTGCTGCGGTTCTAGTTTCGCTGGCTTGCACTGATTAGCTTATGCATGACGTTTCCGAACGCTGCTCAGATACGCCATGAATGAAATTTGCATTTGTGGGCTGTGGAGATGCGGAATGGGGCGGGCAAGTTGAAGCGTTTATGAGAGGCCGGTCGTGTTTCTCGGTTGGTTGATTGGCCAGCATGACGATTATTAATTGATAAATTGGAAATTATGGCGTTTGTGAAAAGTACTAGGTCGTCTGAAAAGTTTATTTCGTTTTATAAGAAAATAATGGATGCGCGATATTTTCTGCTTTATATTATTTTATCGAATTACGTATGGTCCATTCTGTTCTATCAAACTAAACATCACAATGTTCGACAGATTAGGTTTCGTGTTTGTATAAAGATGCGTCACTGTAAAAGAAAGACAGTTTTCGGACAACCTAATAGTAAATTTTGTGCGCTTGTATTTATCAGAGAAGCGATCGAAGAATATCTTGCTTGTCTTTTTAAAATTTGGTGTCTTTTGTGTTTTTTACGGGATTAGAATATCGTCAAATGTAGCGCAATTCGTATTCTTTCCTTTTTCTTGGAGTAGGAATTGCAAAATTTTTGTGCATGTAAAATGCTTTATTGTATTACGTGTTTTACCTAATTATCTTTATCGTATTACTTGTATCGTACGTTTGGAGAAAAAATATGAAGATTGGTCGCAAAATGTAATACGCTTTTTCACGGTAGAGATCGAAGGATTGTTCGTAATCTGAAAGCAATAAAAAGTGGTCAATTCGATGTTAATCGGCGCAAGCAAAATTCTGACATGTACATTACGATTTCATGCCAAATCTCAACTGTAAAAAGCGATAGCAGCTTCATTTGCATGCTACTTTATATTCGCGTAATTAAAATTCCGGTCATATTAAACAAATACAGTTTGAATCTTCTATTCATTCAGTTTGATATTTCTTTTATGAATTCATGCATAGAAACGAATTCATTAAAGTGCTGCTGGCGATGCACAGTCGCTTGGATCATTACAGAAATTTATTCGACAAATCTTTTTAATCTCGTCACGATTTTTGCATAGTTTCCCGAAGGTATTGAAGATCGCGCGTAATTTTACTATACGCTGAGATATCTACGTTTGAATATTGGGAAAAGGATGGAAATACATATTCCTCGACGATATGAAAAATGGCGAATAAACGTGGATTTCGTTTGACAGAAGCCATACATCATCTTGACTGATCGTCTTCCCAGTTCAGTTTGATTTCGTAACTCAATTAACGATAAAGTTTCATCGCCGATGTAACCAGAATAAAGATTCAGCCGTGAAATAGAGAAAAATGTTGCAACGTTTTCCTTCGTCATATGCGCTTCATACGTGCGATTCGTTTTTTCGTGAAATTCTTTTGAAAGAGATCCCTTAGAAATGGGAATTTCCGATGATAAATGCAATTCACTTTGAAGGTTGAAATACAGTGAATGAAAGTTCCTGGAAATTCTTAATTAATCAACGCGATTTAACAATACGTTTTTCATAATATCTACATTTTCATCACAGTTCTTCTGTTCCTTTAAAGAATGTTTAATTTTTACTTTCTAATTTTTCCCCTTTTCTCTTTATATAATTCTTTCCGTTTTTCTGTCAGGTTCGCTGTATTACAATTTTATAATGTTTCGATAGTAACATCGTCCATAGTTCATTGTTTTAAGTTTAACTTTTTAGACAAATTACGTTATTTACCAATGGGAATGACTCGATAATTAGATGACGAAATCTACTTTGACAAAACGTTCAATATTTTTCTATCGATGGATAAAATGCTAATTTTGCTTCAAAAAAAGTGAACTAATTCACACATTTTTCTCCTATATTTTACAATTCTTTGCCTTTTCCCTAACTAAATTTTCTATTCCAATTGTATAGAAACTTCGATAGTAACGACTTCCACTGTTCTGGGTTCCACTTCCCAGAAAAACTAAGGACCACCGGATGCTTAGATGATAAAGCGTATTTTGACGATAAGTTTAATATCCTGTAATCCATTTTTATCCAAATTTACACATCAATTTACGATATTTGCAAAGAAATCCACGTATTAGGTTGTCCGAAAAGTTTCTTTCGTTTTATGAGGAAATATAACATCGTGACATTTCACAGACTTAGTTTCACGTTTGTACGAAGGTGCACTGTTGTAAAAAATACGTTTGCGAAAGAAAGACACTTTCCGGACAACCTAATACAATAAAAACCAGCATGAATTTCACAGTATCAAGTAATTTGTTCAGCCTTTCACGATGCAACTTTCACGACCAATCGATGAAAAGTATTTTTAATGACATTTAGTACCTGGTCATCTGTTAGCGAGGCGAAGGTGACGCACCGTGTCGCCGTTTATCGTCGACTCGCGTGTTTCAGATTCGCCGATGGAACACGAGGGAAACGGAACGTTGCTCGATGAAGTGAAAAGAGTATTTCCCAAGCGGCGTTTTTCCAATCATCGAGAACGTGCGGTCCTTTCGGATGGACCTCTTTGAGTTACCCTACTCGATGCCGAAGCCAGGCAAGGATTCTTTTTCAAAGTAAGAAGCACCGTTTCACGCGACGATAACGACCGACATTCACTCACTTTATGGCGATAAGAGAGCGTAAAAGTGATTGATTTCTAGCGTAACGTTGGTAATATGCCGAGATTCAAGCGAAGATTTTTTTGAGAGTTTTCCAGCGTGCTTAATTTGATTAGTTTAGCGTGTTCCAGGAATCGTGTAGACCCTGTTGGATACTCATTTGGAAATTGATTATCGACAATTTCACTCGTCCACCTTTTTTCCTTTTTTCCAATTGGATGCTTCGTTCGAGGATTTCAGTGGTTTGTAGAATAACGTTCAAAGGGAAGCGTAAAAAACGCAGCGGATCTGATGGTAGTTTGTAATGTAGAATAATGATCTTGAAATTGAAGCTGATGGTACTTTTTAAATGTAGATTAATGGTGGAGAAATTGAATTTAATGGCATTTTTTTTGATGTGGAATAATGGTCAAGAAATTAGATTTAATGGTAGATTTTAATGTAGAATAATGATCGAAAATTTGGCTCGCCGATATTTCAAAATAAAATTAGTCAAATAATATTTAATGATGATTTTAGTTATATAATTCATAGATAAAGATCATTTTTACTGCTAAATTTATTCTGATTCTATTTAAATTAATTAATTGGATTCTGTGGATTTATTTCGAATACAGTTGAACAAAAATTTATATGGTTTTGAAGATGTCTATATTATAATTTTCTGCTCCCTCTTCAAGAAAAAAAAAAAAAAAAGAAAAAGTGAAAGGAGAGATAACTTCAGCTGAGACGATATTGCTCAGTTCGGTGCAACAGACGAAAAAGTCGTCTTAATAGGCACAGGAGGCTATGAAAGTAACACGAACGGACGCCTGACTTTGTCTATCTTTGGACATGTTTCGTTGCTAGACAGAGGTTCGATGACAGGCTTTTTACGTCCATCTATTCTCTTAGTTCCGCCAGAAAGTAAGGAGAGATATATTTCAAAGAAGACAGCCTGCAGCATTGGCTGAAGTTGAAATACGATCGAGTGTCGAGAACGTTGCTATTCTTTGTGTCTTTGTTCGCGGTTCGAATTAAATGTAATTGAATAAAGAAAGTATGCTTGTATCGATCATAACTGAGACCTATGTATGTATGAATTTTCATAAATTATTGATAATTCATGGTATTCTTTTCGTACACCATTTCCAACACATCGATAATCTCTGATTTGTAATTCGCACATTTCGCGAGAAATTTCGTATCAATGCAATGTTTCCCCAAACAATTGCAATTTTCTTATACTTTTAACGATAAGATTTCGAACGATGATCTCTTATAAAAATTATCATAGTATCGTTAATATAAGAAAAAGTACATATACATCGTATAAACTTTTCATCCGCAACTAATTGAATTAGCTTTTGCTAATTAACGTCGGATCATTTTGATCAGCAATGTGTATTCCCATTCTTTACTTTATATATTTTTCGGGATTGCATGTACGAATTAAAAAGTTTGTATTAAAAAGCTCGAACTGCAACATTTAAATTCAAATGTTTAAAGTGGAAAGACGTTCTAATGTTCTCAAATACGATTTCCCACAATTTCCAATCTTCCACTCAATTTAATTACACGAAATCTTCCTCAAAGCACTAAAAGCACCATCGTAAAACTAGGAATAAATTCGGGGAACATTTAATTACACTGTCTGTGGAAAAGAAAGCTCACGAAGAAAGGTTATTGTTCATCGAGAAGCAACGAGCAGATCCGAAAGAAAAATCAGTAACAGTGGTATGCATACAGAAGAAGCACAAAGAAGTCCCATCGTGGGACAAAAGCAGAAAAACAGGTAAGAAAGCAACAGTGGATGCGAAATATACACGGAAGAAACCGAGTGAAAAGCCAGGAGAAGGAACAAAAGGTACACGCTAAAAGATCGAGAAAACCCCAGAGAAAGATAACGCGCAAGAAATGGAACAAAAAGATACCGACAGAAGGATAACTGGAACAAGCGAAGAAAAATAACGTAACACGAAATAACACGAGGGGAAAAAAGAAAAGGAAAATAAAAGGAGCGCTATACATTTACCAGATTACTTTCCTTTAATCACCGTCATCTAATTTTTCGCTACGAAATGTCCGTCATTATCTGCGGCTGTCCGATGCACGAGTTCCATTAATTTTGTTCAAGAAATTGCTAAAATCGTTCCTGGACAACGTAGGATTCTTTTTAAAAGCGATCTCTTTTCCCTCGCTGGTATTTGGTGTCGTAAAGATAAAATAATAATTCGAAACTGTTACTACGATCAAACCTCGAACATTTTTTGGTAAACAAAAAATATATTTCGTTCTATATCTTTGTATCTTTAAACGCACAGTGACGGACAAAAGTATTCGTATATTTGGAACGTGGAAATAAAAGAAGAAACAATTTTCTATGTTATTAATATGTTATTAATTTTCTATGTTATTCAAGTATATGTAACAGTATATTATTCACAGACATTTATATTAATAAGTGTCGTTAACTTTTATTTATGAATGTTTATTATCATAAGTTTCTGTGAGTATGTCGAATATTATAGGAAATAATGCTTTTTATATTTCTATATTCCAAGTGTATGTATACTCATATCTCTCATTGTATTAGACACGGATTTTTCAATTTTTAATCTCAAGTTTTTCAGAAAACTCGAATTCGATAAAAGTATAACAACGTAAATGCGTAGATACAACGATGTTATTGATTACGAGAATACATAAAACGTATCAAGTAAAATAATTAATCTGAATTTCCATAAAAATATTCACCATCCACTTATGACGTTTAGAAATCCAATAGTGAATTACAATCGATAAATGAATCGTCTGAAGTAGCGATCAAGTCCGTCAATTGAAAACCACGATGAATGACAACTGTAACCATTATTTTTTAAAATTCGCCTTGGAACTCGATATTATTTACGCTATCGTCACGTGATAAATAATCTGAAAGAAATAAATCCTTCATTTTATTCGAATCGAAGTACTAGTTCTACATCTGAACAATAAAATTGACAAATTTACGAAAAGCAGTGTTGATTAATTTAGCTTCCGAGAGGATAAAATGGAACGTTCACTTTCCTACATTCTTTCTGCTCATCGCGAACAATAAATCGAAGATAGCTTGCTCGTGGTAGGAACTTCTTCTTTCTATTCACCCTTTCTCTCCTTTATTATTTCTTTGTATAGTTTCTCAGCCGCAATAAAAAAGAAAAACGGGGTCAATAAGATAAAAGCATAGTTATGGTTAAAGCGTGTTAAATAAATTTGTGACCAATGCAGCTGTTTCAGACTGTAAAAAAGCACGGAGAGATGTGTGAAAAGAATTGTAAGCCCGATCCATTTCTACTGTAGGCTGAGCCAACCGAAATAAAAATAGATTGTTTAAAATGTATATTTTCTTATTACAATTTTATCTTATTCCTCATCGTAACTTTATTCTATTTTTCATTATGATTGTATTCTCTCGTTCTTTATCTCGTTTCGTCCATTCTTTGAAATTCATCCTAAACTTCGTATTCGAGTCTAGCAAGGCACAGAGCGGTTGTGCCGGCCATTGTCGTTGCCGGCGCACAAAACGATTTCAACAACTTTCTCGTCGCATTGTTTTAATTATCGTAACATCGTGCCGCGCCTCGGTGCACCCGGTCGTTTCAGAATCTTTGACCCAGATCCCGTTGAATGCCGGCGTAACGAGTCGGACGATGGAAAAGCTTCTTTTCGCAGCTCCTCGCGACCTCATCGGGCTACTGACCATGTTTCTTCCGATACCGGAGATCCTCGTCCCTCCTGTTCGATGCATTTGCGCCGGAAGTGGCCAAGAAACCGAGGAGAAGGAAGTTTCGTCGCGCATTGTGCACTGCGGTTTAGGGGTTAAGGGTTTCATTGCCCCGGAAAACGATATAGGGGAAGTTTGAAGATTTAACACTAGAACTACCGGTCTGTAACGTGCGGTAGTACTCAGAAATACGTGGAGACATGGTAGAATAGTTCGAAGAAGAATGTTATTTAGTCGCAGAATTAGAAATAGATTTACGGTGATTTTATTCTTTGTCATAGTTAGCGAAATATTATAAATAGATTGTTGATGTTTATGCATTTATGGAGTATCCGGGGATGTAAGAACGCATATAATATGCAAACAGATATAAAATATTGAAAGGACAACGTTCATTATAATATGTATAATGATATACAATATTCATTATAATATCTGGAATGTGAAATCATTACGTAGATCTTGTCTTTTATAGTTGTGTTCATAGAAACGTCGATGAACACGTAATTCGCAATTAATTTGAATTTTAGTTAATATATTAACAATGTTTAAAATCATCTAACACCTCGAAAAATGGTATATTTAATTTTAATATACCATTAATAAGGTTTCGAATAAACAATTTATATTTCATGTTATCATTCATCCTCTTTGTACGTACACTTTAGTAACATTCACATGTTTCATTAATATAAATCGATCGATATTCTTTTAGTAACCTCAAGCTTATTGTAATCCCGTTAGAACTGTAAATTTAAATAAAAAAAACTGAAGATTAATATATAGATTTCTCGCAAAAGAAGAGTTTTCCGTATAAGATCATCATGTTCACTCTCTATGGCCAGAAAATTATGAAAAAAAGAATTACAATTGCCATTAGTGTCTTCTTATTTAAATACTGACGAAACTTCTGAACGAAAGGTACTAAAGAGATTGTTGAAGTGGTCACCACTTCTAAGAAAACTCTACATCTGGTCTTTTTAGTTTTCTCAAGCGCTGAACCCATCGATAGCGTATAGACAAACGACTGCGACCAAGACAGACCATAAACAGTAGACAGGCGACGTTGGCTTCGGGGTTTTCAGTTATTGGGTAACACAGCTAGCGTGCGGATCTGGACCAGTTCAAATTGTATTCTTACTTATAATTGCACTTCTATTTAAATATACTTTCTACCTTACAATTTATCCACGAGTTTCTCTGTTTACACATCAAATAACCTCAACAGAGATAAAGTAAATAAAAAAATCACTCAGGCTGGCAAATAAGTGGGTGCGCCGCTCAGGCTGGCAAGGTGACACCCAGCAAGGTGACACCTCCCGGGAAGCAACGAGGCCTAATGCTGGGTAATTCAGAGCGCAACTGGCCCCTGAAACCAGAGTCTAGGCATAACAGTCCGAGTTACGCGGAACCAGCGGACGCTATCACCCACAAGGCGGCGACAATATCAACAGGACAACTTCGGAACGATACAGCATCGGATAAAGATCGACACAATGAAGCAGGATGGCTACATACGCATGTAACTGTAAATCCTAATCCACTGCATCCAATCGAATGGAAGGAATCTGAACAAACGAAGGATAGGATATCTCTAATTTTGTCTTCCGCGGATAATTGACGTACGAGGCCAGTTCATCATCAGACATCGTACCGTACGGATGAAATATTTCACTTTCAACAAGATCTTACCACCGCTGTGTTCTTAACATCACACTTTACGTTTATACAACAAGTGCAAATACAATGCTGGATTACTCTAACACTCGATCTATTAAACCTTCTCCACCTTGAGCGTTAATTCATTCGAGGAACGCGATATCGACCGATCGATTTGACCTGACCGGTTGCTCATTAGTCGATAATTTGCAACATATTTATCATCCATTTGGCAAAGTTCAGGCTATATATTCACCACTATATCGATGAGACAAGGTTTATGCCATTTTTATCTTGCTCCATTTACCCACACTCCATCGAAACACTTATACTTTTTTTTCCAATAGAACGATTTCTCGCTCAAACTCGAGGGAAGGTAGTAGGAAAATTTGTTGAATATTAGAGCTTGCCAACGATGATAAAGGGTTCATCGATTTTTTTGAATGGGTGAACGGAATGGATGGGCGATTAAAGAACGCGAGGCAATTACAGGAAGCCGTGGAACGTCGTCGACGTTCGAGGGGTCGTCGGGATGAGCTAGGTGCTTCCGCCTTTTTACCCTTCAAAAGCGGTGCACTGCGGATTATGCGTCCCGATAGTAAAATTGTAATGGTCATCGGGCACATTATAGCCGCCCTTGAATCTTTAACCTTCCAGCTTTGCGACAGATTATTCTCGTCTTTAGCTCGTGCGTGTCTGAAGTTATACTGGGTGGCTCGTAACGATATGGCTGGATTCTCATGGTACAGTTGAAAAATGATGATGAATACGATAAAGGAATGAAGATGAACGAGGTAAGGAAAAACGATACTCCTCGGAGAGAAAATTTGCCCAAGGACATTATTTTAGAATAGTTGCAATATTCTGTGCGAGATAAAAATATCTTTTGCAATTCTGAATTTTCAGTAATTCGAAAGTAGTGGGATTTAACCTACAGAGGATTTGTCTGTAAATAATTATCCTGCAATTTTAGGGAGTGAATTCTCGGAGCGAAAAATTGTGATAAATCAGATAACGGAGGACAGAAAATTGGATTTCCTTCCCTGTCAAAGTGATTATTTTATGTTTACGATATTTTCCATTAGATGAAAATATTATTTTATGAAGTCTTAGGGGATAGATTCATGGAATTTAGTTGAAAAGCAACGAAGGATATGAAGAAATGTACAATGGAATTCCTCCTGGCGTTACTTTTGATTTGTGACATTTTCTTTAAAACGGAGATATTATTTTATAAAAATTTACGGGCTGAATTATGAGAATACGTCGAAACATGCGATAGAAAATACGGAAGATGAACGAGATGAAAAAACTGGAATTCCTCGTGGAATTTGTCAAAGTATGAGATTGGAGACATAAAGATTCGAGGACGTATCAGAGTTCAATTATGGCGATTCTTTTTTCCTTTTTGATTAGACCAGTAAACTTCTTTCACATATTTTTTGTATTGTAACAAAATAATATGTAAGTTACCTAATCTACGTTTTTCAACAATGTTACGTTTACACGCCTTCTTCTCAATAAATTAAACCAAGTAAATGAATATTTTATAAAAGACAAAAATGAGAGATTTATTCGACTAGCTACATTGGTAAAAATAATCGAATATAAAAGCATTTGAAAGCAAATGTAAGTGTACGTCACGTTCAACACAGTATTTCTTGCACGTGACTAAAATAAAAGTTCGTATTAAAATAACCAGTCAACGTTCAATGGAGAATACCTATATCGTAACAGGAAATTTTCCTAGCATTTTCATGCTTACCAGATAGCATATATTATCCCATATGCATACTCATTGCCAATCTATTATACATAAATACACCTTTGATACCGCACCATTACCTATTTGCAATTTTATATATCCATTTTATATATCCCTGTAACCAGGTGCTTACTATAAGCAGCTCTTGAAAACTGGATATTCCTGTTTTTAGCTCGAACAGCAAAATCTAAACACACCCTGTTTCCCAGAAAATCTCCGATAATGAATTTTTTAATCCCAACTTGAATAACTTGTACAAACTAATTTCCAGCGTTGGAAATTTCGTCCAAACAAAACACCGACGAAATTTAATTAAAAAGTAAATAAGGGGGAGAGGGGAGGGGGAGGGGGAATGCGCAAGCTAAACTTGGGAACTAGTTAAATAGAACATTAAAAAAAGAAAGTGATCGTCTAGCTAACAATGATTATGTTATTTAACTGAATTTTATTTATATTTCGAAATAATTAGTTCGTTTACATAAGAAAATCATTTCTCTCCGAATTGTTTGACCATTTAGCCGCGAAACGAAATCATTTTTTTACATTACTTGACATTTTATTCTGGAATAGGTGTTTTCTGAAATAATATCTCAAATATTTTCTAGCCTGTTATCAGAAACAGAAATTTCCTCGCAACGTTTCATACACATTATCATCCGACAGCGATTGAAATTAAATAATTTCGAAGAACAAACGCTGTTCCCCTGTAAAATAATTCAATTGATCGTAACAGATGTACGGATCACAGTTAAAATTCAACAGAGATAGATCGTATTTAAATTCTAAGTGAGACGTTTCCATGCCACTGGACATTAAAGATTTAGTTAAAGATCTACGCTCGTTTGGAAATTCATGATGCTATATGTAACAGCAAGTGAGTCTAGTAAAATTATCAAGTAGAGTCTGATGGAATCATAAGATCAAAGGCGATTAGAAAATCCTCCTAGTCTCGAATCATGCACTTAACATTGTAATCAAATATCAAATAAAAATCTATTTTATCGTGTCTTTTCTTCTACGATGTTTAAATATTTGTTGAAGCTTTGATCCAAACGAACATGGAGGTTTTCAAACAAGAAGCATCGTTAGGGGGAGCGGGGGAGGGGTTGAAAAATACAGGAAAACTCCGTTAATACTAATTAATTCAGTGAGGAGGTCAGGAGTCTCGAACTAAACCTGATTTAAACTCGACTTCCGGATTAACCAGCTTTCTACTGGCAAGGTCCATTTATGGAATTTTCATATTTCACTGGGCGAAAGGACTCCCAGTTCGATGCGAACTTCAAAGCCCTGGTGTGATTTTCAATTTACGACCGACTACGCTCCTTTGCTCTTACCAAATATTTAACGAGCTACCAGTCTATTTTCCAACCTACTATTTTTTCTAACTAAGTACGTTCCTTACAACGATGAAACACGCGCCTTGTATAATTTACGATGTTCGCCGTAGCAGCTTGAAACGATCGCCATTTATATAGCGTACGGAAGTGGACGAGCAGTAGCAGAGCCTTGTTGTTTTGTATGGATGTACAGGGTGGTGAAAAAAAATGGAAAACTTTTATGTTAGCTTTGAAAGAAGATAGCATCGGCTATATGGAGGAAGAAAGTTTTGATAGATACCGCAGTCTTGGACAGATCTTAGTTGAAATGAAGATAAATAATTGCTTCAACTATTTTATTATTCGTATTTTACAAGTGACAGAAGTAAGTTCCTACGTAATTAATCGGCGTACGGTGCGGATGTTGGATAATTGATGACACAATGGAGCAACGGGTGTGCTTGCACTAATAAAAACGGGCAATATAATTATTTACTTCTTACAATTATCATAAAGTATCGTTATACTTTCTGTCGATTGGTACTATATGTTTCTCCAGTTGAATTTGATTCAGAAGGTTTTACAGACGAGGATAGAACTATGTATTAGTTTTTAAAAATAATTTCGTCGATGTAGAAACCGTTCGAGATGTGCATATTATTTTATAGATAAAAATGTACCTTTTGAACTAAATGACCATCGTACGGTCCCTGTACAACGTATTATTTGTATTTTGTAATTTTTTTAAAACAAGGATTAATTTTAGCTGTTCGATACTCCTGTTATTTCTAAGCTACACCTTCGGCTTGATAGAACATCATAAACAGTCATCGTCAAGTTTAAACTTGGAATTAATACGTACGCGTATACCAAGTAGATTTTCAAAATCGTTTTCTTCGAAAACAAAGCTTCATATGCAAAAATTTTATTCTACATTTTCGACTTATTTTTTTTTTTTTTTTTTATGAGGAATCGGATCTCGCTTGGTTGTACCACCAGTCAACTGCATAATGTATCTTCGAAGTCCTGAATTGTCTTTTTGGTCGCCCTGTACATGTATACGTGTAAAAGGAAAAAGTGAGAAAAGGAAAAATGGGGGAGAACGAGGAGAAAGGAGCCGTAAAGAAACGAAACTTTCAGAGCTCGAGTAATAATGGCAGAAGCGTAGCAAGAGGCGGCGCGTAATCGATAGACGACGTTAGACAACGTTGTTAACTTGCAACAGCGAACAAGTTTTCGCGCGAGGAACCAAGCGACCGGAAAGTTTTTAATTTCTTATTAGGGCAAGCTGGAAACACAGTTTTTCGATCTCGTCCCTTTCCTGTTTCCCTCGCTCGTGTTGTTTGCTCGTCCACCTTCGCATTTTATGGAAATACATAGTAGTTCTAGTGTTGGTAAAGTAATTGGGACGAAATAGTCGTTAAATTATATCCCTCTGGTTAACGAACTGGTTAACGAAGCAAACGTTTAAATGAAAAACTTTGAGTGATAATGTAGTAAATTTAGTAACGTAATATTTCATGATTTATAGATCTAGCGTTAAATACCTGGCGCTAATTGCTTCACTGTACCAGAATCACGGTATCCATCAGTTCATAACGTCTCGTGAGTTGACTAGGAATTTTTATGAAAATTCACATTCTTGTGAATGTAATTAAAAGAAACGAAACGTTAGTAGAAAATTGTTTTGAAAATTGTTAGGTGTATTCTATGCAATCAGAAAATTTGTATAAATGCATAAAAATCCGCAGTATACTCGTAAATAAACACCTATTAGTATAAAGGAATCATAATTGAACGATACAGAAGTTATCGAAGCCAACAAAATTCCGTGTAATATCAGAAAGCTACAACAACCCGTTAACATTCGAGCTAACAACCTCGTACTGCAACCATGAAACCACAGGAAATAATTTCAAAACTACGATAAATCCTGAATACAACAAACTACACGATTTATCAAACGAGAGTACAGCAAATACAACGTACAGTTTCCCTAATTTTGGCCAACGTGGAAGAGTATAACCGTAATGGAAACTGGGTCTATTCCCTGAATCCCGTGAATACGAGTTACACGCGTGGCCAATGGCGTATCGTTGCACGTCTCTGAAAATAAATCCCTAAAGCTTCGGATTTCTTACCTAGCCATCGGTTATATATACATACATATACTATGCTTGCTACCCGGCAAGTATCAAGCATCGGGAGGATCACAAAGGCGATAAGACTTTCGTGGATGCGACCTGTTCTTCGGGACAATATTGAACCAGTGACGGTGGTAATACGTAAAAGAACTATGATCAAATAAATTTTCTTCGTGTTCTCGTGATTTACGTTCCCTGATGGTTGGTAGGGCGTTAAAAGATCGATTATCTTACGAGAAAATATGTTCTCGTTGTGTATTTGTATTGTTAGTAGGGAGAGTATATTGTGTGGAAATATTAGGAGACTTTTTATTTTGATTTTGTAATCGTAATTCTATTGGAAGTTACGTGATCAAATAAATTTTCTTCCTGTTTTCGAGATTTATATTACCTGGTGATTGGTAGCGAATTAAAAGATTGATTGTCTTAGGAGAAAAAAATGTTTTGTTATGATTTAATGTTTTTCGTTTCGATTAATAGACAGTTGGTGGATTTGATTGACAGATTAAAACAACTTGTTGAATCATTGTGTATCTATTTTTCCAGAAATTTCAGTATTTTGGGGCGATTGGCAGAAAACAGAGTTGATTGTTTCATCGATGAATAAAAGCAATTTAATTCAATATCCGTATATTGTTTCAATGATTGAGTAATTGTTATTTGGAGATATTCGTTGGCGATTGAGTCAGAGGGTTGATTAATCGATGAATGAAAATGGCAATGATTATGTACTTGGATATAATGTTTCCGAACTTTAAGTATTTTGACGTTACACTATAAGTATATTATATTTACATTATTATTTGATCTTAATTAAAAAAAAGAGAGAGAAATTATCTTTACCAATCTTCCACTGAAATTCTCGTATATTCTGCTCTTCATTAAAAAATGGTTAAATAAACTTAAAATCCTTAATCCCATTTAAATTCCAATAAAACAAATTACCTGAAGAGTCTCTGGAACATTTAACGATCCAAACCAATACAAGACCACAATTCACGCTATATCCACGAAGCAAATAATCAAACAAGCTTAAACAATCACCAAAAATCCCCCGCCCCTGAAATCTCAAACCCCAGAAATCAATCACATCATCCGCTTCGATCAGCGTTCAATCCATTCGGTTCCTGTTCGCCCAATCAGCGGAAACTCACCGTCGAGCAGACTTTAACCGCAGTCTACATCGATAATTTATCCACGTAACTGCGTGGAATCCGCGATTCGCAAACGGTTTCCCACGGTATGCGAGTACGTGTGTGCTGATAATCGAATCTGAAAGGCCTTTCTCTTGGAATCGATGAAGCATATGCGTTTGGAACTCGATCAACCACGAGACGTGGAAGAAGCTGCATAATAAACGTCACATCATATTAAAGAAAGAGTGTCTCAACCGAGAAAAAGTCTCAATTGTAAGATATTTTAGGTTTGTGAATCCTTAAGGATTCTTAATTAGAATATTATTATGGAAATAATAGACGCACAATGTTTTTTGTTTTATATTAGTTTATTGAATCATGCACGAACGTAATAATAGGAATAGAACGAAATGGATCATACCTAATTCAATAAAATAATATAAAATAATTGTTCATCTAATATTTAGCTAGAGAAATTATTTATACAGTTTGATAAAAAAATTTCATAATCCTAAGTATAATTCTTAATTAGAATATTCTATCTAATGCTCGCTATCTTATATTTAAGGAATGCTTAGAACAAGTAATTTCCCTGATACCTAGGATTTCATTCTCTAAATATTCCCAAACATATATATAACATAAATATGACGGAGAATTAAAAGCTACATTGCCACGTAACAAATTCCTTAAAATTTCGATCCGACTCGAATTGAATTGAAAATTAATATCCTAACTTATAATACTCGATAGAACAATATAATAATAACACAGAATAACAAAGTCTTCTCCAATTACTGCAACAAGTAGCTTTCTCGATACTTCAAAGTTCCATTCTTTAGACTTCCCCAAACAGCTTCTCAATCTGCCAACGTTTTTGCAACATTTCCATTATTGAAGACCATCAATCATAAAATCCCACAACCATATCTTACAAAATAAAACATTCAGAAAGCATCTTTCCCTGCGCTGAAACGTCGCCCTTCGACTCCAATCAGCCAAGCAACAGCCACCGGAAACTTCCTTCTCCTTCGCCTGCAATTTTCACAATAAACTTCCCGATCTCCGCAAATTCAATCTTCCAGCTGGTAACCAGCTTTCACGTTTGCCTTTATCGCGTTAGCTCGCGATAAAGATACGAACGTCAGCGCGGCTTACGAACCTCGATCAACGGCGTACACGCCATTCAACGATCTTCGTGGCGTGTCTCGTTTAGCAAGACCACGTACCCGCTGCCATTGTCCGTCTAGCAGACGCGATATTCGCCAGGCGATAAACGACAACGACGTCGCGAACTCCTCGCACACAATGGAGCTTCTTCCGCATCTCGTCATTGATCGAGGTCGCGAAACGCGCGTGCATCGATTCCTCCAGAAAGGCCTTTCGCGTTCGATTATCGACACGCATGCACTCGATGGGAAACCATTTCGCAGTGTGTTAGAACCACTGTCTAAGCGGCAGATGTTCGTAACTGGATCGCGGATTTTTACGAAAATTTATATTTCGCTGGCTGTAGTTAATTAACACCAGAACTGCCACACCAATCAAATCGACTGGTTTTACAATTTTATTTTAAAATTCCGACTTCATGTTACATCTTTTTCCGCAATGATGTAATGACTTTCGCAACGATAACTAAAAGAATCATATAATGAATTTTATTTTGTTTTTTATGTATTCAAATTCAAAATAACTTTGTATCAAGGCTACTTATACCAATAGCAGTCAAAATGACTGATACTTGTCAAAATGTAAAAGAGTCCTGTAATTACCGTGTATCATTCGATATGGTGATATCAGTTATCAGGAAAATTCCAGGAAATAAGTGGTTCTACAATTTTATAAATGTGTCAACCCTCGTTTGGGTCGATCATGGTCGCAGATGGATTAATAATACCAAAAATGTACTACATAATATGGAATTCCTTCAGTAAGAAAACAATAAATCGAAAAATATAAAAATATTCTATTATTATGTATTTTTTAAAGACCAGTCATTTTGACTGGTTGTGGTAGAAATAGCTTCGTGTTAACTGTCGGTAGTTCTAGTGTTAAGAAAATGGAACTTGACAATAGAATTAGCGATCTGTGAATTTCCATATAAATCGATATAATTTCAAGGATGTTAAGGTATCAGTAATTCGAAATAAATAGATCTATACAACCGTGTTTCTATCGAGATAAAAATCGATATTAATTCTGTCAGGAATACCTGTATTTTCCCAGCGATTTGTAAGAAAGGGAAGCAATTTTTCGAAAACAATCATTTTCGCAGTTCGCCAGTTCTAGCGTAGAACAGAGATTCGTTTTATCGATCGAACAATATAAAGAATAATGTTTTAGGGGATTTTATATATTTCCGTATATCGTACGCGTTCTCTGCGTTTTCTTACGTCTTTAAATTTCGTACAAATGCTGACGAATCCGCTGTCTAATTATAACTTTCGCCATTACCTAATTTTTGTGCTTTTTCAAAATTTCTAATTCTTACTTGGAATATTTGTATCTAATCTATAAAAATTATTTGTATACACATAAACAGAGTGTTCGGTACGTAACAGTCAGTAATTAATTAATTAACTTAGCCTGTGCGTCCTTTACAATGAAATGATTATGAAACTAACCACGCAAAGGATTTCACATATTAATTACGTTTGTGTACCTCTGAATATAATATTCGACTAATTTCCAAAGCATGGACAATGCGTCGCGCCACACAGCTGCACCCATTATAAACCCCAGTGGCTATAATTTAGCAGAAAAAAAAATGTTGCGACGTTCATCGAATCGCGACGCTTTACGTTCAGTTCAATATGCGCAGGCAGAGATACGCCGTGTATTGCATCCTTAATCAATGTACGAAGATTGAATATGCGGTTCACGCGATCAGGATATTCATTCAGCTGTAGAACGTCATTAAGGATGCTGGCTGCTGGTAGAAAACTTATTCGAGAGCCGAGTTTCAGCCGCTGTAATAAGCCACACGCTCCGCTTCTTTGACTCTCTTGTTTGAACTACGCCTTTGAACACCATATTCTCTGTTTGTTCTCCGAAACTGTGGATCTGCGCGAATTTCAGTAGAAAAACATTGGATTTCGTACTTGTTAGTAGAAACAGAATATATATTAGGCAATTTTTTTATTACATTAAATTTTTATTAAATTAATAAGTAATTATTAAATAGTACTAGTCAATAGTCAGTTAATAAACAGTTAGTAAATAATTATTAAATAGTATTTATGCAGTTTTTCACAATTGAATTGACAAGTGAATTTAGCATGTTATTTTGAATATTTGAACAGTGTAAAATATAATTTAGTGTTTCAGTATTTTATTGTTCTTAGAATTTAGTAAGGAATTTGATAATTCAATGATACGATAAAAGTTACAAATTGTTCTATTTAGTTTATTCGAACAATTTGCGGGAGGATTAAACGTTGAATTTTCAAAGTGCTAAATAATTCAATAACTGAACGAATTGGAGTTCAATTATTATTATCAGAGAAAATTTGTTTCATCAGCCTCTTCGATATGCCTTTAAGAATTTCTTCATCCCTCTCTTCTATAAAACTTTCTAAAACCTTGAAGCTCTCTATCCGGTCAGAAAAATCGTGAAATTTTCCCAAAATCCTTTTTCAATTGCCAACCATTTTTCTGCGCAACGTCACTCTGCAGAAAGTTTCGCAATTTCGATGGAAAACTCCAGCGAATTATTCTTTTTCACTAGCGCCCGAGCTTCAAATTAAAAAACCGTCGAATCGAAAACTCGAAAGAAACTGAACTGAAAAATAAAATCGTCCGATTTTGTCGAGTTCTCGCCGCTTGGAGATTACGAAGACAGCTTCTCAGGGATCCGCGATCGAAGGGTCGAAGAGGGAAATCTCATTTACCAGGGGACGTGGTGGAAATTGAATGTCACGAGTCGCTGCTGGGATACCTCGTGACGAACGGAGAACGAGCACCACGGCGATGTATAAATAATAAACGTAGCGAAGCCGTGTGACGTCTTCTTCTTCCCCGAGTTGTCGAGCGAATTGAACTTGGAATTTCTTGCTCGTGGCACGAGATTCCGAGAATACCGAGAAGACACAACGAGGATGCACGTGAGTTAAGTTTCAGCTTGCAGGTTGCTTTCAATAATGAGAACGTCTGGGGTGAAAGAAAAGGAAGAAGGGAAGTGCTTGACAATATTTCAAATCGCGATATTTAATACGGTGTTTTCAGATAAAGCTCGCGAATAGAGATATGTAACATTGTACGATAATCTATGAGAGTGGCAAATTAGACAAATTTGCAAATTCAGTAGATAAATCAGTGAATACGCGGAGGTGATTCTTTGACGAATGAAAAATGCAAAGGAACAGATTTATTAGAAAATTGTGAACAGACGTATCATGATATTACTATGAAATTTAATGTATTATATAACGATGTGTTGGGAATAAAAATTTTCCTTTGTATTTCTGTAGGTAAGCAATTGGAGAATGTGATGAAAATATTACGTAACAAAGTAAGAATAATTAAGAATTAATTTAACGTTAATGAAGCTACATCTAAATTGACAACTATAACGAGTGTGAAAAAGCTTCGTTCTTCATATATTTCTAAAACGAATAAAAATTTCATAATAATTTAATTATTTGCCAGCAATATAATTCCATAATCATTCAATCGTATATATAATTCAATAATTGATATATATAATAGTATTTATTGCACCATCTGTATGTTTTCGGACAATAATACGTAATTGGTACATACATAATTCAATAATAATACAATTATGTGGCTGTTTACACACGAACCAATAGGACCATGTTTTAGAAACCATGTTATTTCCTTAATTATGAATTCCTAGAAAAATTTTTAAAATCCATTTTTCTACAGCCTCTCGAAAAATCCTCTCGTTCCACTTTCGTGCTGTGCACCGCAGAAGCTTTATACTTTTTTTTCCAGGCGCAAAAAACACGCGTAACCGAGAAGAAGGATTAACAAAAAAGAAACAGAGTAGTTTACACACAACTGAAACGCGTAGCTGATTTCATTTCGTTACGAGTTTTCCGCAAACTTGACAAGTGTTGAGCAAACTCGACATTCGTCGCGTGTCGTTTTTTTCGTAATCGGAGGAGAAAAAGGATACACGTACAGGTACACGGGGGAAGGCAAGTGATCAGGAAACGCCATTAACATCGGTGGAAAAATGTAACCGCAGCTATCGGGCAACAAAAGCGGGCCGCGGCGCGAACAATCGGCACGCGATATTTAAAAGCGAGCACAGAGTCGCGTTCGTCATACTTTAATGAAAACTAGCGAGCATGCAGCCTCGACTTCCAGCTGCAACCAGGTCTCCATACTGTGAATTACGACAGCGTGTCGCGCCATTTCGATTCGACGATACAGGCGACCCCGTTTCGCAAGATCCGCCACGAGAAATGGAAATTTTTATAAATCGTATTGGAAATCGTTCTCCATCGGTTCTGTTGATTTCACCGAAGAGAAGTTGAAATTAAAAGCCGGGTCTTTCAAACAGTTTTGAAAGAATCGCAAATTGAAAGAATATTGTATTCTTTTCATTCGTCGAATGTTTGTTATCGGGCATGATGAGAAATTTTAATGAAGTTAAGTTTGATTGCAGATATTTATGCAAATTTATATTTTTATGAATGTAAAGAAAAATGGAATCCAGGCACAGAAGCTTCTTTCGTCAATTGTAAATTCATGCAAATTTATATTTTTATGAATGTAATGAAAAAAAAATGGAATCCAGGCACAGAAGCTTGTTTCGTTTATCGAATATTGTAATAAGAGAAACTTAGACATTTTATATATTTTTTTGCACCTATGCATTAAATATCGTAGATATTCTCGTCAATGATGTATTATTGAAGATTAAGGAATTTTAGTGAAGTTATGTTATAGCTATATTTCAGATATTTATGAAAATTTATAACTGTGAGAATTAAAAAATGTCTGTACGAAAAAAAATTAATAATTAAAAAATGAAATCCAGGGACAGAAAGTTGTTATATCTGCCAAATGTTGGAATAAGTAGTGTATTATACATTTTATACTATATTTTGTAATGTTTTTGCACGTTCTAGTTTCCCGTAGATTTTAATTGAAGATTACAGATTAGACGCTATCGACATTACAGAAGCTCACCGCGCGATATATCGGAGTTTACAAGACGATCACTCATTCGATATAATAAATTTAAATTTTATATTCCGATGTTCACGGAAACGCCGATACGAAATATTACAAAATAATCTGTCAAATATATAAAACAGGAATTAATAATTCAATCTTTTGTAATCGAACTTTTACGAATGAAAAATTACGTAAAATATAAATAGTAATAATAAAGATTAATAATAAAAAATAACAGAACTCCAGATTCATCATTTTTACAATTTCCGTTATGTTTTAAAAATATGCAGGTGTTATGTTCTTTGGAAAACCACGCGGGGAAAAAAATTAATTTATTCTCATCGCATCGCTCCAACGAACGTTGTGAAAATTGTTGGTTTGTGCGAAAGTGTAAAGAAAGAAGACACCGCATTAAGAAACTAAACCTTCCCTCGCGTGTAACATTTACTTTGAAAGTAAAACCAAGAACAAACAAATCCCATTAAACGATCTTCGCAACGCGACAAAAAAAAAGCCCTTCCTCTCTTAAAAAAGAAAAAAAGAAGAAACAGGAGGAAAGAAGAAAAATCAAGGCCATCTTTATACGAAAGGAAATTCACAAAGAACTTGAAGTCTGCAATTTTTTTACACGTTATAAACGACAAAGTTCCATTCACTTCCGCGTGGTTTCTTCGATGGCGAGCCAAGAGCAGCGTGAAGAGGGAAGAAAAAGACGATCGATACGAGGGCATAACGCGTAGGTTATGCTTATGCGTGTTTGCATCTGTATGACGAGAGGTACGTCCAGTTTCAGGATCGTGAAAATGTCACGCCTGTCGTGATGAAAGGCTTTCACTTTTCTGGCGACACGGTAATCACGCTAGTTCTCTGTGACCCGCTCTTTCACCTTTCACTCCTGACTGTCGTGCAAATTAAGCAGCATTTAACACTCAGCTGCTTAGGAAAATTGCCCCGAAATGATCACGCTTGATGCCCAAGTGGCTTCTAACGACGCGTGCATTAATTAAGAAACGTTTCCTTTCTACTGTGACTGATTTAATTTCCGACGTTTGATGTGAACGGGAAGAAAACGTCAAATTTATCATTAGAAAGCAGTTAGGTTGTTTTGTTGGCTTTGTATACTGCATTGCATTGTAACATAAATTCGTCCTGTCTTTATATTTTCTTTTCATTCATATTTGTTACAATGTACGTAATGCACGTATAGAAACAGGATGAATTTATGTCCCAATTTAATATTCTTTATATACAGGGTGGCTGGTAACTGGTGGTACAAGCGGAAAGGGGATGATTCTAAGCGAAAAAAGAAGTCGAAAATATAAAATAATTTCGCGTAGAATCACCCGCTTTCCGCTTGTACCACCAGTTACCAGCCACCCTGTATATAAAGAATATTAAATTGGGACGTAAATTCATCCTCATCATTCATCATCACGCGAAAAAGGAAGTCGAAAATATAGAATAATTTCGCGTAGAATCACCCCCTTTCCGCTTGTACCACCAGTTACCAACCACCCTGTATATATTCGTTGTATCTAATATACGATATGTGTAATATATACAGGAGAAACAAGACGAATTTATTTCAAAATCCAATATATGTACATAAAGTATGTAGTACAGACCGCTGCAATTCTCAAATAATGTCGCAAATACGCTCGCAATCCACTATCGCTTAGATCGCAACCACGTAGTCCCATAAACCCCAACGACTCCATATTGCAGCCCTTAACAGGAAGAAAGTTCAAGGCAACCATCTCGAAAGTAAAGCGCCAACACCTCGCTAAACTACCTGTATCACAATATCCGTGCACTATATATCCATCAAAGGGTTCTCTTATTTCTCACCATATACCGAAAACTCGCCAACCTTCTTCAACTCAACTAGACGTGTAACTATCAAGATCGTTCTCTTTCTAAACGCGTTGAATGTCAGTACGTTTTCTCCCCACGTTTCTTAGGACAATTAGAATATAATAAATTTCACGGATTAAACGATTTTCAACAATGTGAATAATTTCGAAAACATCGTGAAGCATATGCGTGCAAGTGCAATATAATTTTTTTGCAAAAATTTAATGTTGTTTAATCATGCGGTCGAATAACATGTACAAGCAGGCACGAGCTGATTGCTTATGAAAAAATAGAATTTTGTCATTTAAGGTTCAGTTTACGAGAAAATCAAGTTTCAACATTTATCAAGTATACTTGAACATGGCCAATTTTGGACTAGACAGGACTAAATAATCGACAGGGGATTGTTCTAGGCGTAAAAATGAGTGGAATATTAACTTGGATACTACTTATGATTATATCGCAGATATATCTGATTATATTTAATATTAAATGATAAGATTTCAGATTAGATTATGTAGAAATAACACGCATAATAATAAGCCCGATAACGATCAAAATGTTTAAAATTATCTATAAAACATTTAATTAAGAAAGCAATGACCGTGGTACTCTGATGGATACCGATTTTATATCAACATTCAACGACGCGTGGCTCGTTCAGCGTGATCGAAGCTGCACTGTACCGCGAGAGACGAGCGTGGCAAGAGTGGCAAGAGTGCGAGAAAAATAAACCATGGAAAAATAAAAGCAACTGAACCTGTACAACAACGTCAGACACAAAGGTCGCCGCTTAAAATATAGAACCAATCGGCGCCAGTCTGAAAAATGTCAACGTGCATCAGGCTCGCGAATCTTTTCGTTCGTTTTCCTTGTTTCATCTTCTAAACTTTGCCCAAAGGGTATCGAGAAACGCGGATACCGCGTCCAACTTTCCACTCAATGCCGCGAAAACGGTACGCTCTGGGACCCGCCAGACTTTTCTTGTCTACGTCTGGAGAGACGTGGAATCGAGATACGTGTTCTCACAGACCCTACGACACACGCTTCTTGCTCTCGCAGTTTTGTAGGTTGCGCAACCCGAGAACGTCTCGGGAATTATTTGTTCCAGAAGAAATTTGCGGAGGGATTAGTTTCAGATCTTTTTTTCCAAGTTGTAGTTGGTAATCTCTTGTTTAGAGACTGTTGTTTGGGACCATTTGCCAACATTTCAAACTTGTCTCCCTATCAACAATTTGAGTTGTTGTTTGAGATCGTTCGTCAATCTTTCAAACTCATTTTTCTCTCATTAATTTGAGATTTGTTTTTGAACATCGTTGCTTCGAGTCTCTGTTTCTATTCGGAAGTTGTTATTTCCACCATATAAAATCTATCGGTAACGCGGAAAATGAAAAAGAGAATTCGAGTCGAACTGTTTGAAACTTCGATAAAACTTCGGTTTAAATAAATCGATCGAAAGCGTTGGTTTTCCGAAATCTCACTAAAAACGAATTAAAACAGACGCGCGGAAACATTCAATAGAAAGTTCATTCACAGCTAGCGTTCATGAAGCGTTCGTTCGTTCGAGCAACACGAAGCTCGATGTTATTTGACTTTCGCAAAATTTATGACTTTCCAGGGGGTTGAACAAGTGGTAGTTCCATGTGGGACGCGTGGTTAAATGACGATGGTTAGGTCTGCATTAAAGCAAACTACGAGTATTCAAAGTCACGTACGTATCAAGCGTCAGGCAAGTCGTAAATATTAGAAAATGATACCTGAAACGAGCCGCTCTGAAACCTAGTTCGATTTGCTCCATCTAAATTTCATCTTTCGTCGTGTTGGCATTGCGTCTGTTGACTAAAACATATTTCGTAAACGAGACTCTAATACTCTGCTTCCAGTTTTACCAAAATTAGTTCAATGATTCTAATCTAACGAAATTAACGCTTCAACAATTAATTCGATTCGTCAAATAGAATTTTTAGGACGTATAAAAATGTCTTTTCGGATAAAAATGCGGTATTTAATATGAGCACGAATAAATAAAACTGTGATAATTTTATTCTTTATAATCATTATAGACGCGTCTAATCTAAAGTGATCTTTGCACGCCTATATGTAGCAATGAAACTGGTATTTATAAATGTCAAATCTCACGGAATTATTCTGTCACTGGATAAATTCTTTATCTTCAGATTCTTTAATCTTTCAATTAGAAATCAGATTATGAATGGTCGTCTATGCTGATGGAAAGACTTCTAATATCGGTAGAATCACTTTATATTTATTATATATTTAAGTAGTAAATGTGTGTAATAGTAGTAGTAGTAGGTAGAATTTATTTTTAGCTTCCCGAGCATAAGAGGAACTCGGTTTACAATTATTTTCCCTATTGCCTTGCACTCTCACTTAATCATCTGTACACACAATCTTATTCTATCTTTACTTTACTATTCCATGTCTATCGTCTGCGTGTAGCAGTATATATGGTAAACAATAAAATATATTATTGCCACGTTCATTAATAATTCATCCAACGTTACAGTCTGACGATTCCATAAAAAAGTAGTAACTGTTGCTTCCAATTACCCGTTCGTCTTTCATACAATACAATAACATTCGTATACTGTTGCTATAAATCAACTAAAGTGTCCAGATATTTATGAGCGTTAGCGTGCAAATCGACAGATCAAGAGACCGAAACTCGCCGACATAAAATATCCACCGCCACCAGATGTTACGATATATCTTCTACGCGACACCTTTTGAAGATTGATCGGCGACTGGCGCGGCGACCGAGACGTCACGATAGATTAGCTGCTGGCGCAGTGTATTGAAAATATCGTAATTTTTGCGGTGCTGGTCGCCATAAATTACACCGTCGTCAGTCCACGGACGCGGAAACCACGTAAATATACCGATCGATCGATCGAACTTTTCAACCACATCGCCGCCTATGATGTATACTAGATAACTAAGTAGAGTAGGTCAACGATAAGCCCGACCGCCGCTGCCGCAACGCCAGTATCTATCAGCCCGTCCACGGAGCTTCTTCAGTCTTCGATCAAATCGTTTTCTCGCGAGCCTCTCGGCGGCCATTATTTTCCCACAGACTTTAAATAAACCTCGACTTATCGGGGACTTCCGTATTTCATGTCGCGCCGCAAGGGAAAGCCTCTTTTCCCCTCGGTAGGCCTCGTGTTTGTCAGGGTTACTTTTAACGTTTCACTCTAATACCTTTTTCTTTCCAACAGTGATACTGTTTGCTATAGGCCACGAGAGGGATAACGGTTTATCACAGAAATGTGATATAAAAATTATTATGGTTTAATATATCGCCGTGTTGATTCAAATAGGCGTATCCAGTCAAAAGGTGGTTTCGAGAGAAACGACTTTTACTATTTAACGATCAGGTCACTGTTATATTTTCTGTTTCAATGCAGATACAGATTTTTTATTTAACGTATACGTAGACAAATTATTTTTCGGTTATCTGGTAGCGGTGACTGGATTGAAGCGGAAGATCACGTTCTTTTGACTTGACACGGCAATCTAACGACGTATGTTGCATTTCTAACACGTGGTTCGTGATTGAGGAAATTTTTGAAAATACACTGCAGCTCATAAGTATATATATATAAATACTTTGTTATGTTAACCTGAATCGAATGTTTCCTATGGCTTTTCTTTTTTATTATTTTATAAATCTGTTGAATCGTTCGTATCATACGTGCCTCACAATGTAAAATACTAAATACGGTAAAATTTGTTGAATTTTTGCAATAACTGTAACGAGCAATAATACCAACGGTCAGCAGTGTGTATCGATGAGGAATATTTTTTGATGTTTGAAATATGTGGTTGGAGTTATGTTATATATATATACATATAGAGAGAGAGAGAGCAATACTACATTATACGTAGTGTTGCTCGATAATAAATATTACATTAAATATATGTAATGTCAATATTGTATATACTCTGGAGATTGGAATATTATGGTAAATCTACTATTGGTATTAAATCAACATGATATTAAGTGCAAATCAACATCATACATCTTGATTAAATCGTTGAATACAGATTGAAAATTGAGAATTTCATATGTTGCAATCTAGTATTTATCTCATATCACTGTACTGCGATAATAAACGTGAGATGCTATGATAAATCTCTGAAAGTCCATCGAATTGCTTGCAAATAGCCCTCTTCAAGAAACTTGTCGAGCAATTTGCAAAACAAAGCCATCGCGGGAGAATCCGAAGCTTACACCGATCATAGCTTCCCTCCAAATTTTCCCCAACGAATTTTCCTGGAAGTATCTGCAAGAATTCTCGACGCTATTCATCAACCTCCCCAAAAAGATGTAAAATTCCTTTGATACAGACTAACTGAGCCTCGAAAACGAACTAGGAAATTCATCTCGTGTTTCCTTCTTTGATTACCTTCTCGGTTTCCCTCGGCTAGCGAAAGAATAAGAGCAGAACGGGAACAGAGGGATTATTTTAAATTCAAGTTGGCTGTCATTATGAAATAACTGGGCGGAGAGAAACGCACGATTCCACGGGAATAAATCCTCGGCAGATCTTCGTTTCGGAGCTGAGCACCGGCTCTTACGTTTGAAATATTCCGAAGAAAGGATCCTTCCTCGACGGTGTTCGGCGAGACGTGCTGGAAATCCCTGGAGCAACGGCGAGATCCCCGTCGATGGGATGCCGGCTTTATTTCGCGCGGCATTTTGACAAAATAATTCATCGCGTTGAACGAAAGGCAAATTTCGAGAGACTGTTACGTCGATTTCAGTGAAAGGAAGCGGAAAAGCGGGCCAATACGAATACCGATGCCTGATACTTTCTGACGTCTTTGGCGGTAAATTGAGAAATATGGTGTATCGAAAGGTTCGTTCTATTCTGCGATAAATTGAAAGCAGAGCGGAACGGTTTATTGCGGTCGATTAGGCTAACCCTGTTGCGTCATTTTTCATCAGATGTTATTCTTCAATATGTAAGCGACATTTTGGTCAATAGAGTAACATCGATAGAATTTTCGTCGTAAATTTTCCCTCTTAATATTTTCTACATTGTTGCCTTTTGCTTATGATTCCGATAGACAAGTCGATTTCATTTCTTGCTCGCTCTTTTACCTAAGATTCGCATAGTATATTCAAAGTTCAACACCTGATCTTACATTATATTTTGTTCTACGTATTATGAGCGTATCCCTACAAGATTTATATTTCATTTTCTATACTTTTTCGCCCAAATGCTACAGATACGATAAATGCGAATGGAATTTTAAAAAAGCTGTTATCCAATTGTCGACTTCTCGTTTTAATTTGGACGAGAAAAACATTTTCTTAAAACATCACAAATCTGTTTTGTTTCCAAAATGAGAGCAGAGTTAATTTGGTTAACAAACTGTTTCGAACCAAACACTACTCGAGAAGTTTAATTAAAAAGCCATTCTTGTAACAGGTATTTCGTTGAATTATTATGTCGATTACAGAGAGGATTAATCGACTGAATAGAAAATCAATTTGATAATAGACTGTATGTATATGTGTACATTGTAACATCTACAAAGAAACTTAAACGGACGATATCATCCGAGCTCGACTCGATTCTAGCGAAATGAAAGTTTCATGCGATCCGTCGCGATTACGAAAGAATCATCGAATCAATCCCACGGTGGAACAGCAGACAGCACTTAACTCTTGTCGCCACGTATGAATTTTTCACGAGTTTGTAACCTTACGATCGGAGTTTTCACAGTTGCTTCAAAGAAAGTATCCACCCGCTGCGCTGTAAGCTGCCTAACTTTTCAAGAAACGTTCTGCTCATAAATATACTTGTGCGAATTTTTTCATTCGCTACTTTTATAGTATACCTTTGCATTTCGATTTTAGGATAATTTCGGGTACAATCGATCTACGCTCATTCGAACATTTAAAAATATTATAATATCGTGGTTATGTTGATAAATTTTGAAACGGATCTGCAAGTATCTGTACAAGTTGAACGATAGCATTGGTTTCAAATTTTACTATTCCAATCATCATACGTGTTTCATTATAGTGTTAACAAAATTTCGAAAGGTTTCGTACAACGCACGTAATATTGGGTTGGCAACTAAGTGATTGCGGATTAGATGATAATGACAAAATCTGCAATCACTTAATTGCCAACCCAATATATCCACAAAAAGATTTCTGTAATAAAAATTCAAGTACTTTTATGAGCGTTTACGTATGTTACACTTATGTTTCATCGTAATAAATAAGCAGCGTATAATTAGCATCGGTTAAGAAGATAAATACCTTTTGACATTTTGAAAAATATTTCTATTTTTAGCGGATAGATTTTTCCCACTTGAGGCTTCCCACTTACAAAACGAGATTCCCAAGAATTCCCAGGATCAACGTCGCAACAATATTTTCTTCCTCTTCCCGCAGAAATTCATAAGCCGCAAACAATAAAAGGACTTTAGAAAGAAGCATAATTTAGAACGTACTATTCGAAAGCCGAAAGTTTCACCGAGGAAAATTATCAGGATGAAGTTTCCTCTGGTTGTCACGGGTCCACGAAGGAGGAAATATTGTCCGACGGAGAAAGTGTAAGATGTATGAAAACGTACCCAGATCCATGAGATGTTCCTCGCCGAATCGTCGCACAGCGTGAACATGAAGAAGCCCGAAAGCGAGCTGCATTCCAGTGGTGAGCAACAGGGCGAGGAACCCGGCTGCGCAAACCAGCCACCCCCAGCCACCCTCTGGATAGAAATGCGTTCGCATGGCGGCGACGTCTATGCCCGAAGAGAAAGATTAGCCTTAATTACGATTGCTTTTTACATGGATCGTGTGAGCGAATTTTTTCGTTCGTTTGGCCATGAGCACAGTAATTAATTAACGAATTAATTCTATCATTCTTTTCGATTTTTTCTCGGTTTTCTATATTTTTAAATATTTTTTGCTTTTTAATACCTTATCCGTAAAAAGCATGATATACATAAAGGATAATAAAATTATACTATAGCGTGCACGGAAAAGGATACGTGCGCGTATTATCTTTTGTGTCGGGTTTTATCCGGATCGAACCGACTGTTGTGCCAAATTCAAACTGCGCACATAGGTACATGCATGTGTGTGTGTGTGTGTGTTGGATGAGAATTGTGAATAAAGGGTACAAAAGTTCGATTCGTCTGTAGCGCAAGAGCGAGACACTATCGTAACCCTGTTACATCCAATCTCGTAATATTTTATATTAAAATCTGATATCTAGAAAGTACGTGTATTTCGATGATATATGAGTTAGAATGTCCATTTGAATTAAAAAGTCTCGTAAGTTAAAAATTGATTTTAAAAATTAATTGGGAGAAATTTCATTATGAAATTTTACTATTGAACGAATAAAAAGATTTTTGATCTTCCGAGATTAACATGTTGCAGATAATTTTTTTCCTTAGAGAAAGTCTTTGCACCGATATTTATTAATTATGATCATTGCATGGTCGATGCTTGTGCATTTATAGGAAATTTGAAATTGTAAAAATGTATAGAATGCATGTAATACGCAGGAAGAATACCTCAAGTATCCAAAGAGAAACGCTCGCCACTACTACGTTCTACTGTTTAAATACATTGATATAGATATGAGATTGTTTTCATATTGATTTTCACGGATAAGCAATAGTGAAATCAAAAAAAAAAGTTGCACAAATATCCGCGATCTAACGATAGTATTTTAGCCCGATTTAGTATTGAAATAGTATTGAATTTGTATTTAGTATCGAAATACTTTCTAGCATGAAAGGTATGAATTTAATTACCTGGACGACGAAAGGCTGGCACACAACGATGAAGACTTCTCAAATCACCGAGCACCCAATTACTATTTCCGATTATGCCATCATGCAGGCTTCCCTCTGCGTCCATGTAACGCATTCGAGTATCTAAAATCAGAAGAGAAACAACAATTAAAGAACAGAAATACTTTACATGTATATATGACAGATTGAGAAACGAATCAGCGTAAATTTAACTTGCCTTGGGGATGAACGAGACAATTTAAAAACTAATTTATTGTTAAACTGTTTCCAATTAAAATTTTTACCAGCAATAAATCAACAAACACGAGCGTCAACCTCAAAGGGAAATCAAAATGCTTAGGTCGATATATTCAAATTTTTCAATTGACATTTGACACAAAACACAATTTTTTAATTCGATCTGATTTCTTTTAAAGAACAATGGTGATTTTCTTTTGTGTCTCTTGCAGTTAAGTTCATCTGTACGTCATAATAAAAATCGTAATAAAAATCGTTCTTCGCATCTTCACTGGCGTCGCAAATTTTGTTCAAAACCAATCTGTAAAAACCATATTTATCTCGATTTCAGTGCTAATCGTCTTACACTGATTGGCTTCTAAGCTCTGTGTGTATACGAAATGGCGTGACTTTCGCAATCGACGCTACGTTCGCTTGAATGTAAATTAAGAAGGCTATGCGCGGATTAACCCCTGGCGGATTAGGCACCACTGTTTTTGCGTAATTCGACGATATATTTGCAGGACTTAATTACACCGAGAACTGGCTCGCAGATGCGTCCAATGAATTTACGTGGCACGACCCGTTTTGTACGCTGGCTAAGCCGGGCGATAAAGATAAACGCTGTTTATTGTGAGTTCGGTATCGTTGAAGAAAAAGAAAAAACGAAAAAGAGGCAAATTGAAATTAAGTTTGATTAAAATTACGTTTCGTGAACTTAATATAGCGAATTGCGGTATTTTATTGCGCGTAACGTGTCTAGGAAATAGGGAAGGCTTTGTTAATATTCTAAATTAGAATTTAAGAGGATTTAATTCAATTAGAATTTCGTTTCACAGCTTTTGAATAGATTTAGAACTATTGCAGCGAAGTTAATGTTACTTGCTTTGTGCACTTTATTTCTATTTTTTTGAATAATTATGTGGATCCCTGTTACTCGACTTTCTATTTCATTTTTGTATCTGAAATTGTACTATGAATTGCGATTATCTCTTAGGAATTATAGAAGAGTTTTTTTAGTATTTTAAATTGGAATTTAAGAGATTGTTATATTTTAGGTGATAGTGACGCGTGATAGTTTAATGCGTGAAAGTTACAACGCGTTAAAATAACTGTGAAATAATTAATAATATCTAATTATTAGCTAATTTAATAATTATCGATATTTAATTTTATGCTCTATTTTTGCTTTTGAAATAATTATTAATAGTATTGATTTATGTTAGGCTCCGTGATCTCAAAATTAGCATTATCCAATTGTACGACCCCACGACTGTCATTACCGAGTTCCCTGATCCTAGAATTATCGCTATCTAGTCCAACATTCGCGAAATTATCACTGGAAAATCCTATAAGCTTGAATTGTTGCTACTGGAACCTACGTCTTCCGAATCTACCGTCATTTCGATATTAAATGTCACGAATTTCTACTAGTTTGAAATTCCCACTGTCAAACAATGTTATCGTTATAGTTGTTTTCCATCGTTTTCTACAATTTTGCAAAGTCTTTCTAAATTTCACAGCATGAAAATACAAATTTTGCTTTCCTTGTTATACTATTTGCTTAGCTCCCAAAAATCTCTACCATTTCTATATCTTATTCCTCATTTATATTGTTTCCATTATGATATTTCTATTACAATCACGGATTTTGTAACCAACGTTTATTGATACCAGTCACGATATCTCGATATTCAAGAATATTCAAAATACTAATTTCTGTTTCTCTTAAGTAGCCTGTTAAGGCTACGACACAGAACTTATACTGTAGATTCTGCCAAGTTCATAAGCACAGTCTTGTTAAAATGATTACATTGAAAAAGGAGCTTTAATTGAAGAAATTAAATGTTGTGGGTATATAGCTTCTACGTAGTATAAAATTTTCGTATTTCCTATACCTATGGAGCTTCACTGTATATCCTGCAAACTACACATGCTGAATCGTAACAATGTAAAACAAATAATAAATAAATTCTGTGATACGCATACAAAGCCCAATAACATGAAATTTAATTCCTATTTATTCTGACAATTCTCCAATTTTTCTGTTATCACTGTACGTAATAAACTTCATTAATTCTCGACTTTTTATTGTTATACAACCTCCATACACGAATATTCATCATCCGTTCTATATTTTCTATTTTCCATCAGAATTTCCATTACAGCGCGCGAAATATTTAATTCGAGGTTAATGGAAAATTTTTCAACGTGTTACAAAATTGATTCCGGACAAAGAGAGAGAGAGAGAGAGACAAGTATTCAGTATATCAACGATGTTTTCGTCTTGCAACATCGCAACCCTGTGCCACGGACCGGGGATGAAACGAGTTGAAAGAAATGAAGAGGAAAAAGGAGAGTCAAGTGGGTTAGATAAAAGTGCTCATGAAAAGGAGATGCTAGTTGCTATGGGGTGAGAACGAGGGCCAGCAGTCTTGTGG
Source organism: Bombus bifarius (assembly GCF_011952205.1). Taxonomy (NCBI): domain Eukaryota; kingdom Metazoa; phylum Arthropoda; class Insecta; order Hymenoptera; family Apidae; genus Bombus; species Bombus bifarius. The sequence continues at coordinate 708,707 of NW_022884591.1, forward strand.
TCGAGGGTTCACGAAAGCGGGTCGATGATTTTCAGCCGAAGAAATGTACAGAAAAAATCTTGGAAAAATAGTGTTCCTCCGTAATTTCGCATCTATCGATGACTTACAGCACACATATTGTTCGTCCACGTTTTGCATTCTCGAGAAAAACAGCTCTGAAAGTTCGATGGTAGTTTATAATTAAATAAAAACATTTTACATTGCATTTATCGATGCTATTATAAAATTGGCTAGAAATTGTGCATTGGTCCTTTTTTAGAAACACAAAATGACGATGGTGGATCATGGTTCTTGAATATATCTTTGTAAATACGAAATACAAAAATATTACTTTTGACAAATTTACGAAGTAGACATAAATATGACTTTTATGGTGCAAAAAGTAACTGTTAACCGGAGAACTATCATCCATGCGGAGAAACTCAAATTCCAAAAAACGTGGACAGGCGATATGTGTGCGATAAACACGTTTCTTGCTAATGAAACGTGCGATTAAACCTGGAAAATAATTCGTATAGAAAATTTAATTAGCGAATCAACTGACGTAGTGTGAGACGTGAAAACGTCACAAGTCAAAACGTTTTTATTAATTGTTTTATATAATATTCTTCTATAATACTCTTCGATGAACATTTTCGGAAGCAAGAGAAATTTTCAGAAGCCACAGGAAACAGAAGCGCGCAATTTGAATTTCCAGCTGTCTTTCGGCCACGGGAACCAATTTCTTAACGTAGATTCGCGAACGAGCTCGCGTGAGCACAGCTTGCAAGGAAAAAGGATGGAAAAAATTGTAGAAACATAAATAGTAGAAAGAAAAAGTTAAGTAGCGCGAACCAAAGCAAGAGCAAGTAAAAAAAAAAGAAGAGAACAGGAATGGGCGTGACACGTATTCTTAATTGTGGCATGACCGTTCGTGCCGGCATCGCTGAACGTTCCTTTCCGCTTCTTTTCCTTTCTCTTCTTTTCGCCTCTTAATTACAACGTACAACGGCAAAGTTTCCGCAAACAGCAAAAGTTCCTCGTAAAATTCGTCTTTACAGGGCTAATGAAGTTTTAAGCAATTTAAAGTAGAATTTCAGCGACGCTCGCTGTTTGCATTTTTATTACGCTCTTCTGGTCACTGTTGGAAAATGACCTTTCCTCCTGGACCCATCGAAAGCTTTCCCACCGCGTAAAAATAAAGAGCAGCGATGATACGTCGTTGCAGATATTTCAATTCTCTCTGTTACTCGAAAGAACGCAATTAGATCTAATGTGGTCAAGTTAAATATATTTTTTTCTCGAAATAAGAAAAACATGGATGCACCTTTCAATTTCTGTAGTCACGTGAAATCATACTACTAAATGGTAGGAAATTTAATACAGTTTAAGAGATTGGTATTCAAGTGCTATAACAGATATAACGCGTGCAAAATACTTTTTGCAGCTATTGTATAAGTAGAACTTAATTATTATTAATTATTGTATAGTGTTGGATTGTAATCGTACGGTGTTTGTCCCGTGTTCGTAGATCTTCAACGGTGGCAGACTAAAATGACGAAAATGTTTTTAATAATTTTCATTTCGAAGTGATTTTGTTTGGGAATAAAATCCTATTGGTTGCTGGACGACGGGCAGAAAATTTTTAACAGACAACTTGAACGATTGTCAAGTTCGAGTCTGCTGGAAATACAAGAAATTGGAACAATCCAAACAAATAATGACTGAACTAAGGCTGATTCAAAAGTAAAGCTAATAAATGGTATTATAACTTGGTGTGGAAATGAAACGGAATTAATTTCCACGTCAAATGTCTTTCCAATTTATCATCCTGTTCTTCTCTCGATTCCATTTGAAAAGGACAAAGCCAGGATATCCAAAACTAGTTTACCTTCATAATTAATTACCGGATCGCACGAGCTAGGCACATTACGGTTAATTTTCTCCACAGTCGACTGCCAGAACAAAACTCGTCTCTTGCAGAGAACGTTTCAACGTTCGTTCACGTGTAATTTAAAATCCTCTCTGTCTCGGCGATCAAAGAGACAATTTTATATTTCCCTTCGATATTCTTTTCTCCGTCGACGAGAACGAAGATTCGCTATTTTCCTTTTAAATTTCCATCGATTCTACCATGAATAATCTCTCTTTCCTCTATTCCACGACAAGCGGTTGAGATACGAAACGGAACACTCATTAACGCACCGAGTTCTGACGAGCAAGGAAAAGCTGCAAAAGGAACTTCTCTTTCCATTGGCTGATAGTGCACAATAGCCGGAGATCGGACGCAAAGGCGAGAAATCAAAGGGACGAAATATTCTTAATTACAGTGAGAACGAACGTGAGCCAACGAAGGAGATGAGCGCGTGAGTCGGCCGAAAAATGAGGCTGCTCGTGAAAAATGGAAAGGTTGAAAAACAAAAACTGCGGACGACGAAATTGCCATGAAAAGGAATTACGACGCTTCCTCCGCTTTGCTAAGATCTCGCCGCCATCGTAACTTACCGCTTTGATGCAAAACTTATGAGAATCTTGTGCCGTGAATTTCCGAATTTCTCCTCCTTCTATTTCTTTTTTTTTCTTACTTTGTCGGATAAAATATGTAGAGTAGAGGAACGGGTTATGTTTCATGCGGTAAGGTTGTTCTTTCAATTTTCCAAAAGGTTTTCTTGTACGGAAACTAGGAGGAAGAATATTAATAGGAAATCTTGAAATGGATGAAAGTAAAATGAGACGGTCTCGGTCAGACGTGATTGAGGTGTATAGTCTGATTAGAGTGAGTTTAATTAGAGGATTGCTTGAGAAGATTTTCGAAAGTGGTTTGCTTCCTGAGTTGTATACTAATTACGTTGATAGTGAAATTTACCTACATTATCTAATATTAATTAATCAAGTAGTGGGTGAAGCCTAAGTAATGAAGTTGCGAGCCTTATGAAAAATGCATGGCGTCAGTTGAGCTCTTAAAAAGCTATACAAAGTGGCATTATGAACAAGTATTATATTTCAGGATATTTTATTATCTATTATATTTCTTAAAATATAAAGTATAATAGAATATTATTTTTATTACTCTATATTAATGTGTATTAATAAATTATGAAAAAGTATATCAATGTATCAAGACCTTAAATACCAATCTCATTGAAAAATTTCGCAAAACAATTTCCTTCCTCAAGATTCTTTTCTAAACTGTTATTATTGTAACACAATATAGTAAACTATATAAAAAAGCATATATAAAAAATATCAGTTTGAATCATAAAAAAAATAGCAGAACATTCTTTTTCCTAAACATTCTCTTCCAAAACAAGTTTCCTATTTCACGAACTACAGTATCTACTTCTACTCGGCAACGAAGTCACAAAACACTGACCACAATAAAGAAAATCCAGCGACATATTTCCGTTTCTCCTCTGTGGCAGCCATGGTGGAACAAAGAAAAACACTCGTCCCGATTGAAGCTTCTGGTTGATATATGTGCCGGTTACACGGGAGATTTGTCAAAAATCGATCGTGGACGAGATACAAACACGCGTCTCTTCGAACGAATAGCAAAAAGTCGAAGGATTTTAAAAGAGTCCGACGATTTAATTGTCCCGGAAAGTAGATCGAGACGTTGTTGCCGATCCGTGAAACGATATCAGCAATTGCGTCGCTTCCTGTAATAATTGTTTTCCGAAGAAAAACGCGAGCTCGAGTAATTTTCTTCGATAGAAAACAAGCAGCAGTTTTTTTTAACTGCGGTTCGAGTTTCATTTTTATGATTGTGCGGTTTAGTGGCACTTTTGTACTGAGAGTTTCGATGTGTTCTCACTGCAGTTAAAATAGTATCGATCCCAGTAAAACGACTGACGAAATGTCCCAGTGAAGATTTGTAGTTTGGTTTCTCGCTTTTCGATAAAATAAACGTAGAGGGAAATTAATGGAATGTACTGTTACATTGTTGTCGAAAAGTGGAACAGTGTACGAAAAACAGCTTATTAAGAGATTATTGTTTTATCAAGTTGCATTGTCTGAAAATATCCAATGGAAGTACCAATGGAGGTAGAAGCGGAATTGTTTATTTAAATACTCTGTGTACAATAATTATAGGTTTGCAAATCAATTTGACGTTTTATTAAACTGAATATAAAATGACTATCATAAAATGGAATGTTCATAAAGAACTATAAAAGAATACTATTAATTAGAAGTTAGAGAAAGAGCGAGAAACAGTACAAGTAGTAAAGGTTCGTCTATGGTCAGACATCTCATTCAGCACGTCGCAATCAATATATTTTTTGATATTAATTAGAAAGAAAGCGAGAAGTAGAGTAAGTAGTAATGATCTACCTGTGGTCAGACAATATCTTGCACTCGATACAGTGATCAATATCTCATAGTATATCGTATACGCAGTTATTTAATAATAACATCAATGAAACAATTATTTGAAAATTGTTGAATTATTTATTTTGTAATTATTAAAATAAAAAATCACACTTGGGAAATTAGTAAAAATTTGAATTGTTTAACTATTCCATTCCTATCGTTAATAAACATAGCAATATCGTAAATATTCTTCTCAACTTTGATCTTTTCCCTCTTTTTCTATTATACAAATTTCTTTTATGCTATCAAATTTAAATTCTGAAAAAATATCTTAACATCCCATAACCCCAGCAGACACTACCACATTCCACATAAACCCATTTATACACACAATATATCTTCAGTAATATCCACTACCATAAATTTCTCCCTTGATAAATCCTAACTACCTAAATCATCTTTAACATCTGCCCCCAAAATTACCATTCAACCTGTCGCGTTAGCATTATATCGTCAACAAGAAAAGAGAAGAAGAAAAGAAAAAAGAAAAAAAACGAATGAACCAGCTTATCGAAAACAATAGAAATAAAACAACTGAGAAAAGCTGCGATATCGGTAAATCGAGCGAAAAATCGGGAAATTTCGTATCGCCACGGATATTTCGGTTGGGATTGCGTGCACGCGGGTCATCTGCATAATACGAGGCGAGCGTGGCGATGCCTGCAACTGATTCGAAATCGATTCTTTCGCAGAGGGCGAAAGAGGGTTGACCATGCAAATACAATTGGAAAGGGTCGGTTTGTCCAATCGCAAGTGTCCACCGTGTTTAACCGTAACGCGAATTCGTTCGAAAACTATGAGTGGGTCGCGCGTCGTGGTCAGCTTCGAAGCTTGTAAATGACACGACAAATTAACACGAGTCAACGTGGCCGTGCGCGAATTTCATCGTTTCAGCAAAATCGTAACTGTACCGTGAACCTTTCTCTCCTTCTCTCGTTCATTTCGTCAATTTGATTTTTCCCACCTTTTCCTTGTGAAACACACGTGCGGTTCGGTTGACATTCGCTACTGTCAACTTGTTGAATTGTTTCCCTTTTTCACGCGCCTCTGCCAGCTGACAGGCCACTTGCGAAATTCCTGCGATATTTTTCATTAAAACGTATGCGATTTCGTTGTTCACTGTGACAGCGACGATGAAAATTCCGATAGAATTTTACTGTTATTCTTTTGGATTATATGGAGAACAATACGTAGAATTTTTACACCTTTCGTCACAGTAGATATATTGCACTGGGAAACGCGAATATATTTTTATTTATACTGCGCTTCGTAATTGTTGGAGTTTACGCGACTGTCGAAGTCGATACACGTTGCTCGACTAATTTAATTTTATGACCTGTACCGTTTCGTCGTGGCTTCTCAGCTGATTTAGGGTCCGACGATGCGAAGATTCCTCGCAACGAATCGCCGATATTTCTTAGGAAAATGCGAATAATAGCAGGAAAATCTTTTAGACAGTTTACAGTAGAGAACAATAGAAAAATTGAAATTGATATTTGTATGTATAAGTGAGAATAAATTTTGTATTAAATTTTATCTGTACCAAACACCTTGGTAACAACCGTGTATTCTAAAATATACAGGGTGGTTGGTAACTGGTGGTACAAGCGGAAAGGGGGTGATTCTACGTGAAAAAAGAAGTCGAAAATATAAAATAAAAATTTTTCGTTCGAGGCTTTGTTTTCGAGAAAATCGACTTTGAATTTTCGCTCGGTACGCGTACCGAGTCGTTATAACGGATGTCACTGTAGATCGTTGTCTCGTTGGAAAAATTGAAAAAAAAGACAAAATTTAAAAAAAGATTTTTATTCTATATTTTCGACTTCTTTCCGCTTGTACCATCAGTTACCAACTACCCTGTATAATATATCATATTACACATTCATTGTTTTTAATAATTATAATTCAGTTACGAAAATCATGATACTTTCTTAATTTTAGCTCTTTAAACTTTCTTTTGTCCGCCACTCTGTATACAATGCTGGATCATCTTACTCTACTACGAACAAAGGCCTATAAAGTTAAACGATTTAAAAACTCTGAGATATTTCCACTTGTTTTGTATACGAGGAAGTACTGTTTCATTTAACGCGTTTTGCATTTTATTCGATTTCTCGGGGGCATCTTTCAGCGAGATTGCGCAAGTTTTCTCGTAAAGTCGGTATAAGAACGACTCTATCCACTCGGCCCTCTTGGTAAACTTGCTCATAATCTCAGAATGCTTCTGTTTTCGTTCTCACGGCGCGACGTTGCTTGCCAGGACACCGGCCTAATCCGTTTCCGTCAAGTTTCGCGACTACGTTCAATATTCAACAGCAGGTGAATGCCGAGAGAGGAAGAAAAAGGGAGGACCAGAGAGACTTTTTCAACGCGTCAGATTGAGAATCGTCGTATGTGTGTGACGAGAGGACACCGTATTTCAACTTTGGAAATATCCTTTCCACATAGTGTCGTGAAAGTTGCTCGAAACATGAATTCAGCATTTGCAGAAGATGAAAAATCTCTTCTGTTCCGCTTAAACAATTTTATAGTATACGTTATCCTCAATGCAATTGTAAATACAAAATTTCGTTCTAATTTCGTTCCAAGATTATCTCAGTTTTAGAAATGCTGATCCTTACAAACTTTGAACAACGAAACAAGTTAATCGTGCTCGATCCTGCTACATTTTAGCGAACAAACAGGATTCCTAATGTTTCGTGAGAGACTGCAAGGTAAAATTGGAACGAAAAAGCATGCGTAACAACAAGACATTTTTCATATTTCGCCCTCTAACCGAAGATATTCTTCAGCGCTGGGAAAAGATCATTGGGTGGAAGATGATCGAAAGCACGTAGCAGTAGTCGATGTATATCTATAGAGTTATGTGGAATATCATGGGCATACAGTGGAGGATATATAACGTAGAAAATGTTAAAAATTGATACGCTGTGTATGTTAGTAACCTTTATGCTACACATTTTTCACATATCGATAACAATCATCCACAGCATGCTACGTTGTACGTATATTACGCTTATTCGCTGCTCTTAACAAGTATAAATCCACGTTAAAAAATCATGGTGTCACCTTATGTTTCTTATTTTACGAACTTCTTCTAAACTTTTTCCCGATATTTTGATAAAACGTATTTTATGTTTATCATATTTATTCATAGTCGATGAAAGCAATCTTTTTTCATAGCCGACAGGAAGAATTCATTTTTTATAAAGGTGTACTCACCACCGTGATAGGAACTGCCCCGATGAGGAGTGTAGATACCGTTCCTGGGCTCGGGACAGTGGCTCGGCGTGTAATACTGCATTGGATGATGCACGTAATTGTTCGGGGTGCTCGGCACGTGTACCGGATGGCAGTGCATACATCTTCGCGGTGTCTCCGGCACGCCCTGGACAAAAGAAACATGTCTGCAATGCATCGAGAAAGGCAATAGCGATCGGGCACGCGAGAACCAATGATAAATCGCGACGATCGACGACGTAGCCTGAGAATTAAACGTCGCTGGATATCCGCCGACAGGGTGAAAGTGTCGCTGGCCGAATACCAATTAGGGGATGAACGCCCCACGAAATTCTCGCAAACTGATCGACGACGCCTACCTTCTACATTTACCTGTAAAATGCGCGATTTCTGCGTCGATAATCGAATCAATCTATCGTATCTGATTCGTGGAACATTAGAATAGGATCTTTATGATTTTCTTTTGTATGAGTGGATAAGATGATAGATAAGACGATCATGACATAGGCTAATTAGGTTCTTAACGGAAACGTAGTATAAATATTCTTTTTTTTTTTTTTTTAAATGAGAGGAGAATTAAAAGGTAAATTGACGAATTTTATTTTTTGTCGATTTGTTAATTTTATTGGAGGAGTGCGTGATTAGTATTGAACTTTTGGGGAAACAAACAACGTACTTGGATAAATATTTATGAAGAGGATGTCCTAAGTGATAAGGAATTTCAATGTGAATTTAAAAAAATGTGATCGTTAGATCATCCTCTTTTCTGTGACTTTAAAACATCAAAGATCAAACTCTATCATTCGTTTCCATTTAACAATTAATCTTCCTTCTATCCCTAACTTGTACGATCCCTGTGGTTCAGAATTTGGTTAAATCAGCTACCACCCTGTCGATCTTTCTAAATTTTGCACTTCCTACTCAACGAGATATTAATCAGTCGATAATCAATCACTGCAAAACAATACGCTTTCGATAAACAAAAGACCGTCTTTGGCACATCCTCACACCTACCCTTCATCTTCTTCTTTACCATTCTGTCAATCATCCTAAAATTTCCACCTATTGTTACAGATTAATCACTTAACCTACGATTTACGTTCGAGAATTTTGGGCCGATTTACATTTGGTCCGATCATCTACTACGGGCTATGCCCGTAATCGTAGGTTAAGGGGTTAACTACTAATGAAAAGAAAACATTCAACTATTGAAAAACGTTTTGTTTCAATGAAACGCGTTTTTAACGAATAAGAAATCGTCTTTGGCAGATTTTCGCATCCATCTTTCATTATTCAGCAACCTGAAAATCTTCTGAACATTTCCACGATTATTCTACATCGAAATGCCAATTGCTCAACTAATAGCCAGCTATTGAAAAACGATGTTCCTTGGACAAATAAAACAAAAGATAGCTGGTCGAAAACCGATAGCTGAAAAAGGGGTAGAGCTTGCAAAATGGTCCACTAAAACTTTAATGTCGGACTTAATCCACGAATTTGCTTATAACCCGATCACCCTAACGATGATAATCCAACGACACGAAAACGACGGGATTTTTCTTTTTTTTTTTTTTTTTTAAATACCTGCATAGAATGCTGGGATCGGAGCGATCTTATCGAGCCAGCTGGGTGAAGGGAGGGCACGCTACCACCGAAGTTCATCGCGGAATTCCTACAGCCGCCCGGGGTGGACCAACCCCCGCGCACGCTGGCCGAAGTCCACCCCATAGTGCTACCGCAATCGTCCACCAGCATTTTCACAGCGGACCGGGCATCTCACTGATCCTCTTTCGTCGACTCGACGACCTGCAATTCCCTGGATTTCACTCGTCGTCTTGCTGCTCTATCGGCGGAAGCTTGCGTAGTTCTAAAACTATTCTTCGAAATGATTGTCCTCGATATTATTCTTCAAGGTAATTCCTATTTTCCCGTGATTGTCGTTAATCTGAGGGACGCTGGTGATCGACCACGTGGAGATTGAGATTGAAATTGAGATTGGTCGAAGAACGACGGTGGTACGGTGGCTGTTGGCGAAACTCATCTTTCGTTGCTGAGGATTCAATCGTCTCGATTCAGGCGTGGATCTGCAAGCAGAAAATATGAAACGTGGGTGAAATAGAGAATTGGCGAGCGCTGGCTGTCGATTAGAACTGTAATTAAGCGGATGGGAATGGCGAGAGAGGTAGCAGAGGTGAAATGGGACGCGGATTAAAACTGTACTTTACTCGATGAGGATTCCAACGGAACGATGAGAGATAAGAATTTTACTATGTTCGATTTCTTTTTCTATATATCGTTGAGCTTTTCGTGCTACGTTAAAGATATTCTATAGCAGATATAGAATAGAATATTCAAGATTCGCGTATATTATTTTTCTCATCTACGGTTTACTCACCTATGGTTTCACGAAATCACCAAATTACGTTACGCATTATGGTAGGAATAAAGGTGCTATTTAAGGTTCACTTTTTTTGTAGGATATTAAGGAGAAGTGTGTATTAGGGATGAAGTAATTTTATCTTTTTATGGCATGATTCGAATGACGTTATATGTTACGACAGAGATACACATAGACAACATTTAAGATTCTCCTTTCCTGACGTGAACGTTATACCACATTTGTCAATTTGACTTGAGAGAAGATTTTAGATGATCTCAGTTTGTTTAAAATAATAAAACAATCTTGACCAACACGGAAGAAGAGAGTTTACGCTGACAAGAAAGAAGCTGAAGCTATTAAACGCCAGCCAAGATGAATTACCAAGTGTCCAAGCGAGCGGAACAACTTTACTAAAAGCACTCTCCACTTCAATATCACCGCAATTTACGTTCTCATAATCAGAATTAATCTGCAATTAATCCCGTGTCCCGTGCAAATAATCTCAACTACTGGACAACGGGGCAGAGTGGTGGAAAAAAGTAAAGCAAAGCGTAGATCGCGAATAAAACAATTCGCGGAATGAGTTTCCTCGCCGGTCTAGAGACGAAACGAACTGTGATTTACATCTGGAATACCCGTCGTCATGGTTAACCGATTGGCATCCAAACGCGGATTAATCCGCGTGCTACGACTGCCTTCTGTCACCAAGCGCGGATTATTACGCGCGCTGCGACTGCTTTTTTTTATTTCCATTTTAATCTAAATAATTTTCTTTTAAATAAATAATTTTTACTTTTTTCCACTGTTATAAAGAACGTAAGATGCGATGTTTGCGAAGTAACATTGTCTACCAATCGATTTGAACAGTAAATTTTCAATAAACTCCATGAAGAAATCGGATGTCATTTACTGTATCTACGACAGACCGCGCGCGGTGGTAGGGACCAGACGTTAGTTGAATGCCGCTGATGCATTCAACTGTCCTCTTAAGTAGGGCCACGATGCAAATGGGTTAAAAAGTTTAATCCGCGTCATATGCATAAGTAAGCGGACCGACGATATGAATCCGGTTTGACCTGTCTGTTCAGGGCGCGGTAATTTATTACGCAATCGTTGCGTACTTATCCAGCCAAGCCAAACTATCACCAGCATTTAAATTGTTTTTTTTTTATTAATAGGTACAAAGATTACTTCAGGTTTTTTTTATAAAAATGAATGACACATTAACCGGTCATTCGCTGAATATTCAAAAAGCGAACGAGGTTCGTGAAAAGAAGGGATTGGACGTGTTCATGTGTTTATGGAAGGTGAATTGAAAATGTTGAATATTGATATCCTAGGTGAATATAAAAATTACGGTTACAGAACCCTTTTAACAAGTTGAGTTGATTTTTTTATGGTAAACTACAACATACGTATATGGAACGTGAAATATTCCGTTTATTTATATGGAACGTAAAATATAATAATATATAATGTTATTACAGCGTGAGACGAGTTATATTTAAGGCAATCGTTAATAAATAATGTTTAGACACAGAAATATAAAGAATGTCAACGCAGTCCCTTGATTCTTTTCAGCAGTTTAGGACGATGGATCAAACTATCGGTAGAAACACCGATTTTTCTTTGTAAAATTCTGTTATGAATTTGTAAAAAGGAAACACGATTCTTCATACAGAGTTTTCGTAAACTATAAGAGGATAAAAATTGAAATAAATTACTATACCAAATTCTCGGAATAGTTATTTAGAATCGACTCTTGTACCAGTTTTATAACAATAGAAACCTCAAGTTTCAATGAAAACGATTCATTGTATGTTTTTCATTATTTATTTTTATTTTATAGCTACTGAATGACAATTAAGATATAATGTTCGAGTATAACGTTCAAATACACCATTTCACCGAACAGTTCAATAAGTTTCAAAGATTTTGATCAAAATTCAAACTTGACAAGTCCTGGATGCTTCTTTTCCATACAAATATAATTCAATAAACATAGCGCGATTTATTATACATCGATATGTGTATGCAATGGATCACGTTCGTACGGAAGTTCAAGTTACATACCTCCAGTTTTTCCATTAACGCGCTGCGAATTAACACGCAAATGGAAAGTTTATTCCAACAGATATAACAGAATTTTACAGGGAAATTTGGTCTCTGCCCGATGCTTTTCCTCGTTAGCACACACAAAATACGTAGTTTAACATAAATGATCTTCGCTTACGAATACGAGAACAAAGTTATGCGATTATCCGACCAGCGTGTACCACGAATAGTTGGAATAATTAAGGTTTTATACTAGTTGGAAACAATACCGTTGTAATACACACGAGAGTCAGCCATTTCGTATTATTTCACGAAAGTTTCTTTATCGATCCATCCTTTTTCCAGGCCGAAAATTTACGACTTCCGACGTTGATCCGATGACCGGCCGTTTCGTAAACTCGATACTCGCGCGGTTTCACGGTCGCGACTGTGTGCGCAACTTCCGCAATAAGAAGGACCGTACCGGAAACAAATGGCGGATTTGTATGCGCCGCCAGCGGTACAACCTATATATTTCAATTTTAGCGGCGCTACGTTGCGGAGGAACCTCGTTGCGGAATGCAAAAGCGTGCCGGGGCCGTAAATCTTTTTACAAAACGCTTTTTAATCGAAACACTTTGCGCGAACCCGCCAGCCTCGCCCGTGCCGGAAGTTAGCTTTCCGGCGGTAAGAATTGTTGGGACCAAGTTTTTAAACGCAGCACGTGATCGGGCAGAAATTTAGCACGAATTTGTTATTAACAGACTGTAGATTTTTACGCAACATGCGTACCGTGCATCTAATATGCGAATATTGGGTTGTCCGGAAAGTGTTTTTCTTTTACGGACACGTCTTTTACAACAACGCGTCTTTATACAAACGTGTAACCTAATCTATCGAACGTTGTGATCTTTAGTTCGATAGAACAAAATGGATTATACGTAATTGGATAAAATAATATAAAACGGAAAATTTTAGATAGCGAGGATTAGATGGAATATTCTAATTAAGAATTATACTTACGATTATGAAATATTTTTATCAGATTGTATAAATAATCTCTCTAGCAAATTTTCGATGAACAAGAATTTTATATTATTTTATTGAATTAGGTATGATCCATTTCGTTCTATTTCTATTATTACGTTCGTGCATAATTCAATAAACAAATGTAAAACAAAAAAACATTGTGCGAAACTTTTCGGACGACCTAACATAAGTAAAATGTTCCTAAAATATTTATTACAATGTTTAGTACATAATTTAGTTATGTTCACAGAGATATAAAAATGTATGAAAGTCTACGGTTTAATCTTTGCTAAATGTTTAGTCTGTTCGGATATCGAAAATTGTTTAATTAATTCTCCGCGCTGCAGGCGTTGTAAATTGCAGATGTTTATGCAAATTTATTATAATTATTAATATATTAAAGATTTGTTTTGCTCTTTAGATAAATTATTTCGAACGATTTGTACATTTATGTACATTCCTTGTGATAATATATGAACAATCGTAGTCTGGTTGGAAAAAGGTGACTTTGTGACACTGAAATTTATGTTTCATATTTATTATTATACACTTGGTGTGTTAATTACTGAAATATGTTCGATTCATTCTTTGCGTTAAAAATATTACAAGAATATGTTTCCTAAGGTTATATTAAGTTAATGTAGTTAGTCAATTTGTTAGTTAATCTTATTCTGAGATTTACGTGGTAACTACCTAATTAATAAAAGTTAATAATAATAATAATAATAAATTGATACATCCAAGTTGCAGTAAATGTGTGAGCAAAGAAACATGTTACCTTCTCCTATCATAAAAATTCCTGCTTGTGGGAGTTAGATTGATTAAACGTTAATCCTGTTACGTCTTTGACTTGTTTTCAACTCAATCATGTTTTTACGTTGTAAGAAAGTTTCTTAAGTCCGAGGGAAATATAAAAGAGCCATTGTATACGCGTTTTCTCGTTTTAATTTTATGTTAAAGTTTCTCTTGAAACGATAAAAGTCGTGTTGCTTGCTGAAACGCGAGAAAGATTGGACCATAAAAATTCGAAGGAAGGGGAAATTGTCTCAGAAAACTCTTCTGTCGCGAATGATGATTAAACTTGTTATTCATAAATCTTTCCGTCACAAGTTAGTTAAATATAAATTTAATTTAAGAAAACATCTGCGACACGCGGAGGAAAACTCCGACGTTCGAATCTCATTTCTCATCTCAAGAAGATTTTCACTCGTAGATCAAAGCTCGGAAAATTCCCTGTAATGTACGTCTTCTTAAATTTACATTTCAATTCCCATCCAGAAATACGAATCTTTGATTAAAATTCCAGTTTGCATTTCGTAAAAGAGTTTCCAAAGTTAATGTCAAAACTTACATTCGTGTTGATTAAAGTTTTCTTTCTGAATACCACTTTTACATCATTCATATCAGATCTTCACGAAACGAAATGATCAAAATCTCAATAGTACTTTCAATGAAAAAGTTTTAATCGTTAAAACAATAATATTCACTGTACGTATTCCTCCATTGAAATTGTTCACACCTAATCGCTTCTCCGAAGTATAATTTTTCGAAAGCTAAATTAACATCACAACTTTCGCACACTTTTACTGCGTCGAATCGAAAAGTTTATAGCTTTGTTTAAAAAAAGAAAAAGATAATTCGAATTCGACGTTGATTCGAGTTAACATAAAGCGACAGAGAAGTGAAGAAAATCAACGAAACTTTGCTCATCACGTTCTTTTCCTATGATTTTCACGCGTAACCTGCTAATAAATAATAAACTTCTTCTTACAAGAGCGGAATATCCAGAGTACGCACGTCTCTTAAAAAGTTGCGCTTAGTGATTCCACATTTGCATATTCTCTATGGAAACATCGTTCTGTAACGCCACACTTATGTCTCTCCCACGAGAAATCCCTTCTAATCCTTCTTCCACTCATATCCTCCGGCTGAACCTTTCCCCAGCAAGGCAAACAATCCCTGTTCCATGCAAATCATCATTTACATTCCTTTCTTCGAGAGAAAGACCATCTTTTTCCCCACTAACAAAAAACCAACCACATCGCACATTTTCCCAGGATCGTCCTTTTTCTCGAAGGAAACTGCGTTAACACTCTGAGGCTTGCGAATGTTTCGCCTGGCCATGAGCCTGACAAAACCTTGTAACGTAGCTCACATCTCACCGAACCATTTCGCTACGTACACCTGCCTGGTGAAATAAATTTCGCGACGTTGTAAGAAAGTGCGAAAATATATCGTTGAATATTAAAAAAAGAATATTGAAGCGAAATTTCAGTTGCTGTCCGATGGACACGTGAACTGCTATAAAATACGCTACGGTATGACACTTCATTTTTGTCGCATCTCATATCGTGTTCGCGCATTTCTTCTTCAGCGATGTTATCTAAATCATTCATGTCGTTGATAATTGTTTAATTCATCAAGTTTATCGTATTTTAATCGTATTTAAGAAATTCAGTAAGACTCGTGTCATCGACCCACATCGTGGCAATCGACGTGTTAAACGGAAACCACTGAATGTTAACGCGAGTTTCTATTAAATGGACAAACAAGAAATTATAGATAGCGATAGAGAATCAGTGAATTTCTATTCAGATCGTACACGCATGTAGAAACCGGTAGAAGGAACGTTTTGATAACTTTCTAATGCCTTTTCATGTTTCTTTCATTTCTCGTGTAATTAAACTGTAATTGATGTATCGTTTCAATTTTATTTATTTATTTAAGATAACATAGCCTGCAATACAGCTCTCACAAACCTTTATTTTTAGCGCGACTCACTTTTGAAGATAGCAAGTTTACACGAACCACTCGATTGCTGTTTGCTAATTGCTCGATTGCTAATTGCTGTCGAGGATTGATTGACAAGCATTTCAAAATTCACTCGATATAGGTACGAGAGCTGAGAGAAGCCAGACAAAAATAGTAACTCTCACGTAAATTCTAACCAAATCTACTTTGTACTGTACATCCGACGATTCACGATGAGCAAAACTATCCTAATGAATAGGTAATCCACTCTCATAGTTTAATATTTAAGGTAACCCACAATTTCACACAGAAGCAGTTCGTAACCGGTTAAATACTTCGCCACCTAAATTCATAATAGTGTAGGATCTTTACTACAATTAGTTTATTTACAACAAATGGATTGAACAGATGTTGATTAAACAGGAAACGATGGTTGTTTAATGTGAACTAATCACAATAACGTATTATAATTAAGACAACTAGGTAGTTAATTTGCAACTATCGTCACCACGGATCCAAAGCTCTCTCTCTCTCACATTCTCTCGACAACTTAATTCGCACTCTTTGACTTCTCAACTAACACTGACTGTTAATTCGACTTTTTCCCTTAACATCTCTCTGTCTTTTGTCTTAGCTCCACCACGCACGTGTTGCACAAACGCTCGTGGCCAGGATCACGCAGACCTTTGCCGCGAAACTATTCGATTGAAGGACCCATTACTGCGTACCCTCAATAGCCTTAAGGACCCATTAAAAATCTCAGGAATTTTCTAGCTAAGGTCCTTCAGACCGAACAAGCATCTCTTTACTGAATCGTTTCTGAAGCTTATTGTTTACTACGGGACGATACGGGAAAGTTAGTTTTTCTTACGTATGATACTTCACACTAGCAACTTCTTTCATCCAATCAGAAGCAATGTCTACTGCCCTCACTTTCCTAACCAAAATTGTCATCAACAAATCCGATGGTCCCTTGCGTTAGACACACCCATCGCTAGCTTTCCTCGGACACAGCATCGCCACTTTACTTTACTTATTCTTCATCGTTAGAATAGCCAACATGTCATTACCGGGTTTCTATCCTTAAATCAATCACTTACTTAGCTTATACATACGCATCGGTGTAATTATCTTCCTTACAAAGTTGATGGAATAAACATTAATTTATACCTGTTAATTCAGTGTAAACTCAATTGAACCACTCTTATTGTCGTAACAAAAATCAGGGGATCGATCAGTTCGTGGCGTCGATTATGGTCGAATGGTCGAATAAACAGTAAATATGCAAAATAAACATCATTTATACTATTAGAAGCAATCTCAACCAATCTACACATCCCACACGATCACGAACAACCCTAAGTAGCTTATTTTTCACATTTTCTTCCAGTACAGTCCACATTTCCTCAGACGTAACTCTGACAATAGAAACCCGAGAGAATCATAAAATATACCCATAAAGTTTATATCACAGAGCATCAAACAGCTGCGGCATTCATTTCGACGAGCCAGCGTACACCGCCACCGGTGTTCATTACTCCTATAGCAACCGGAAGTCGGGTATTAGAGTGGTCCAGAGACCAGCTAGAAAGAGGTAAGTTGACACAGGCTTGGGACTTGGGATCGTGGAACGTGGATGGCCAGTCGTAGGGCCGGATAATCCGACTAGATTGAATCCATCGTTGTCGAACGTGTCACCAAGCTCGTGCAATCGTCTGTGCGCGCCATTTTAACCCTTAAAGTACCGACGTTGCGCCGATGCTTATTTTAGTCGCGACTATTTTGCCACTTTGACTGCCACGTCGAAATCACATGTTTCGCTCAGGACATCAGGATTTTTATTATGCAAAGCATATAATGGCAAAATAATAATAAATTGATGATGTAAGACAACATTCTTGCCCAATGGACCGTTTATCTTATTGGTGGTCACGGGTGATCACCGTGGCGCCTTGGTAACAGTTGATAGCAACATATTATAACGAGGCTTCGCTTATTTCAACAAACCAGTCGCATTTGTTATTTCGTCGTAAGCAGAACGTGCAGAGTATATTGTTGAAACGTGTAGAAGATTTTAGTAAACAGTATTTGCTCATTCTATATATAATAGTAAGGTATGTTCACACTTCTAGCTTCAATTATATGATTATAAAGCAGCATTTACGATTATTTTCTAAACTGTGTTTATAATAATATTCGTAGATTACCCCTCAAAGATATGGATGCAAACACAGTGCACCGTTAGATGCAAGATTTGCCCTCGTTCTTTTTTTTTTTTTTTTATTGATGTTCTAATAAAAATGTCTAATTATTCAATGGGGCGCTTTTTATTTCAAAGTATCTTCTATTTATCGGTTACATTCAAAATTGTCAATTTTCATACAATTTTTACAATTGTAAGAAGTTGAAGCGCTCCGGTCACCAATGACCAAACGTGGCGTCACAGGAAAAACTTATGTTGGATCGTCGAGTAGGTCTTCGGTCTTTTCTTTCACCAATTACAAACTTTATTCCAACACCTTGCGATGATACAATTAAACGAAACGTAGGGTGTTCTGTTCGATAATCTCCTGTCAGTTAGTGTGTGGCGTTTAGCGTATGTAAAATTGTTTCCGTACAGAGACGTGACTGCAGAAGGGTTTAAGTCTTATCCGACGAGCCAATATTTTAATCTCACTTTCGCTTTAGTCGGTTAAGAGGCTTACAAGGATCCGGGAAAATTTTTAGCATAAAGTTGAACTGAAAAATCGTACATCGATTACGATATTTGCTTACTTTCGATAGAGATTGATTTTAACGACAGAGAAATACAATGCAGATAAAAATGGCCCAAAGTTGAGGGGAAATTCATGATTGAATTTTAAGATGTTGAAGCTTAGCTCGTCCAAGTAGTCCTGCTTTGCCATAAATGAAAATCTTCTGTTGCGAATAACGTACCGACCAGTTCAACATTCGTATCTTTGATCTCGAGATAACGAAATACACAACGTGTATAGTAACAAAAAAAAAAAACAAAAGAAGCTTGTAAAATAAGAAGTATAAAAAGAAGCTTTCATCTAACAAAGCGGATTTATATTTAATAAGAGCAACGAATAAATATAAAATTGGATTGGTCATTAAATTCGTTTGTCTTTCGCTAGCGTATGCACTCCGTGAAATGTTATAAAAGTTATTTGATGAATTTCTTTATTCGTTCTTTTCGATAGAACAGACATAGGTTACTTCTCGATTACGCAGATTTTATCACATTTATTTAACGAAATGTGAACAAATTTATGCCACAACCTGATATACACCATTATCAATAGAAAAATTATTAAAATTCATAATGTGTCAATACTCAGATTTCTCTTATGCGCCATTGTGTACCAACTTTATTTTTAGACAACAATTTCGGCGCTTAGCCATCGAAGGATAACTCCTTGTGTAGGAGCTGGCCATATCCGATTCTACAGGGAAACTTTCTTCGCAAGCGTGCGCCGACTGCTGAACGTCGAACAAGACACGTTTTATCGTTACTAACAAACCTCTTGGTGACCTTCCATTGGGGATGAGGGTGGAGGCGAGTGTCAGACAGGAAGTTGAAGCGAAAGCTACGTGCTTCGAACAGCTTCAAACAGCTTGCAGCAACAACCCGTGCTTCCGTCGGTCACGCGTCGCCACGCTTCGTGCGGAGACGCTTCTCGCGTGATTGTTTTGCAAATCGTTGCAAATGTCGAGGCGTGGTGGTGGTTGTCCGAGCGGAAATTGCAAGAACGTTGACTAAAGCTGCGAGTTTGGAAGCGTTGCTACTGGACATTTTTTACGGTGAATTTGGCAAGTTGATGATTGCGCTTCTTGAAAGGTTTTCTTTGAAAGCGTTTCGGAGTAGAATTTGGAAAATTCAGGGACGAGAGATTTTTGTGCGGCTACTTTGTGAGGATTGCTACGTTCGAAAACCGACAAATCGCGTAGATCACTCGTTCAATTGTGAAATACAATAAATATCAAAAATTCTATACATAGATTGTTCATTGTCCTCGCAAAATTTTTCGGTGTTGTTTTTCTTGTAGAAGAAGATCTGGAGGAACAATTTCTTTTTAATGTTATTCCAAGCAAAATTCAAAGCAATTCTTGTCCGGAGAAAATCTTTTTCTATATATCGAGCTTTAAAAAATTGCGCTGTTAGATGAGAGAAATTTTAATTCCTCTCCTTGCTATTTCCTTGTGAATTTTAATTTCCTTGTGAAAATTGCTACATTAGAAGATCGAACATGCAGATTATTTATTTCGTTTGCGAAATATACAGCACGAATTTCGTATTTATTTCTTCAATATCATATTTCAATGTTTCATTAAAAGGAATAATAAATCTCGTTCGTACTATTCGACTTACAAAATCCTAGATGAGAAGTTCTTTTAGAAATTGCAAAAATTACCAAATTTAGAACACCGTTGGAAGGTCGTATACGTAGGTTACTTATTTCGTGTTTGTAAAGGATGTTTATGATAAAAATTTCGTATCGTCTTATTCAATATCCGAGTATGCGAAATACATTCATCATTGAGAAGAAGAATATTCTGTTCGTATTATTTGGCCCATAAACTTCTCTAATCTGTGCGCAATATCTCGCGGTGAAGTGTATTATAGAGAACAGTGATCGATTTATCGGCAAAACGTCAAACAAAGTTAAATATCCCTCGTCGATCGAAGGATGAAATACCGAAATCGCGGTATCAGCATCGTGCCTCGAACTTCCGTTCGAAGCATTCTCCATTTTTGTCTTCCAGAATCCCTCTAAATCCAGAAATAAAAGAGATTCCATTTCAATTTCTTCCCTAGTCAGATTGGATTCCGGCTTAACGAGCGTTTCTTTCCTTTTTCTTTCTTTCTTCTTTTTTTCAGTGGAGTTTCGATGGTTTCTTGGTCCCTTTTCCACCATTCGTAGGTCGATAATTATCACCAATCGACCTTGATGGCGGCTATTCGATCGCTGCAGTTAGCAGCGAAACGATAGCCATACGAAACACTGCAGTAGCTTCAAAGAAATTCAAATTGAAACACAAACAGCTGGTTTTTATTGCTCATTTATGCTGTTGGACTGTGTAATAAGCTCGTTCAGATTTCTCTAACTCCAATTTGAACCATTCAAAAGCCATACTGATCGACAGTGAAAAGCAAAGGAAAGTATATCGAATGTTACAACTTTTCAAGAATTTCGTATGTCTACGTACTGTAGCTATCGCACGTAAATTTGTATAATATTCGAATGACAAACGAACTGATATTATGTTGCATTTAATATTAACAAATATTTTATCACTTGTCTTTCTAGTTCTTTAATGCGTTTAATTATAGTTAAAAGATAAATACATTTCTTTAGGAAACGTATCATTATATGCATGGGGATTTTTATCAGATTTTTATTACATCTGCGTCTGTTTCGATTTTAAACTCGTTGTAAAAAGCTTCCTTTGAGCTTCCTTTTTTTACAACACGAAGGCAAGCAATCAAAAGGTTTCCCCTTTTGCAACGGAAGTTCATTGAAATTCACTGTAATCGTGGACAAATGCTAACTCTGTAACGAGACTCGAGCCTCGAACAATTTTCAGTGCTAAGCAACGTCTCTATTCAACGTACCGCGATGCACAATCATGCGACTTAATTATTTCAGACATCTCCGGACTCTAACGAGATTCATCCGGATACTTCTATACACAGATACTATACTATTCCAAACGCAGCATCCATTGATTTTTTCTTACCTGATGACGTTACTTCTCTTTATTATATTTCATATTTTTTATGTTTTATTCAATTGGAGTTCACGAGAGTCGACACTGAAAAATAGGAAACTAGATCTTGCCAACTAAATTCTCTTTTATACTGCGATTTCTTTCACATTTATCTTCGCATTTTACGGATTTCAGCATGTGCCTTATCCAAAGCCTCCGGCGAAAACCAGGATTAGGCAAATCTAACGTCGATCATCAGCAAATCCTATGACACATATGCTAACTTAGATCTTTTCGATCGTGAATAATCTTGAGTCATAGAGTTCGTATTCAAGACATTGGTCTTTGTCTTTCCCTATTTTTCTATTTGGTTGGCAACTAAGTGATTGCGGTAGTTGAAATGGAAAAGTAAAAGGGAGAACGATCGAAACCGCGATTGGAGGACTTGTGATAGTGATACGACTTTGTAAGTGTCATAAAACGAGGAAAAACCATCTGGCGATATGATTTATGGTGTTATAACGTGTTTGGAATAATCGGTTTTGTTAGAATTTAATCTTGGAATTAGGATTAGTAATCTGTGGAAGACACAATGTTTGTGTTGAAATAATACAATGTGATATTTATTAAACAATTATTTCAAGAGTTATAAATGTGCGTTCTGGAATGTAGACAGTTGGCTAGTTATTCACAGACTAACTGGCTTAGTGACCCATGGCCCTTGAAAAGGTTTAGAGCCCCATTCTCTATGCAGTAATGAGTGTGACCTGTGTGGGTGTCTGTGTGGCGTCACATGTGGCACAGAACCTTCTAGTAGCTTCTCGACGTGCCCATCTAGAATGTTTTTTTTTTTTTTTTTATTTATTTGTTGAAATTACAATCAATTCTTGCGTTGAGAATTTTCAGTAATTTTTCTGGCGTGGCGCAGTGACATGGCTGTTTATTTACAATAAGTTAATACTTATTATAGATAGGTATAATTTATAAGTATTATAAGTAAGTGCAAATGCTTAATTTGGATAATTAAATGAATCTAACGTTTAGGTCTAGCGGGTAGTGCCTCTTCAGCCTGCGAATCTGGTCCGTCGTATCGAGTAGTCCAGTGATTAGGGGGTTTCGGTGTTTGTTGATTCTTTTGCTATATCTGTCGCTATATTTTGCTATTTCCTCAATGACGGTGGGTAATCTAGAATGTTCCATCCATATCCTCACGTTTCTTCCGGCGTTTTTTGAAAAAGCATGCACGTGCTAACTGCCGTGGTGCATCTCACGAACGCACGCTAGTGGGGATGGCGCTGGGCAACGAACGGAAGAATCCGTACGATCAAACACCTTATCTGCATGCAATTGATATCGTTGTATTCCAACAGGTTTAAATAAAGTAGAATTGTTAGTGGGATTTTTACGTTGTTTCGAAACTTATTCGAAACGTATCGTTTTCGTATGTTAAAAGATGCGAAAATTGTAAACGATGAAAGAAATATATAATTACTATTTATTTAACGAATTATTCATTGTAAATATAAAAATGTACAAAATCTAATGAAATTCATGACGAATGGTCTTGTAAATTTCTCTAGACATTTGTTATAGACAGACAAGTTTCCTCGTACTTTTCAACAATGACGTACGAGTATACATTATAATTTCCTATGGAATATAATTTCCTATGGAAAGAATAAGAAGCTAGAAAAATTTACCGAATGTCCAGCACAGGACAAATTGTAAAGTACAAATTAAATAATTAAGAAGAAAAAGAATAAGAAATAGATACCACTAAACCAAACGAATAAGTTTGGAAGAAAGTAGAGATTCCAGCGACGATTATATTGGGTTGGCAACTAAGTGATTGCGGATTTTGTCAATACCACCTAATGACAAAATCCGCAATCACTTAGTTGCCAATCCATAGTTTCAGAGATTTCAGAAAATGACGAGGCCTGCACAGGACCGCACAGAATAATCCATAGAAATAAACATAAAGCTCGGGTTCTTTTCGCTTGGGTACTTGGTTACTTACGTGCAGGTCACGATAGAAATAGTGGATTGAAGATAAATTGATAATAATAATAATAATTCTCAGTGAAAATATTCCGCATATATTCTCCAACGACTCCTACCACGACGATTTACCACAGCTATCGCGACGCGTATATTCCATGGTTTATCGATCACGTTACTATTCATACAAATTCTATCGCTTCCGCATTATCAATATTTGGATTAGAGAGATCTGTACGACAGAGTGAGTCATAGAGTTAGAGAATTATTATTCTCAGCGTATAATTTTTATTTGGAGCAAACAAACATAATTTAATTTTTGCACAATTTAATTGTTAGTTTCCTTCTAAACTAACGTTATATATGCGCGTATCATAATTAAATAAATCTTCGGATAATTCGTGATATTTCGTGAGCCCAGAAACAATTACATAATAACGTCCATTTAGCAGATAAGGTCACTGTTAGTTGGCGGAAAAAACTACGGATAAACGACAGTGTCAACAACCGAGAATAAACGTCCATCGAGAGAAATGGACGAGGCAGGCGGGTTTTAGGTCTCACGGCAGCTCGCTTCGAAACTGTCAGCCGGAGAAGTTTAAATGGTCGAACGATGAATACCGGAGAACCGCGACTCGCTGTTGTTTCGTTCGTTAAATTAATTCACACGACAGTTTGAAGCAATGCTTTATTGTTGTTTGTCCGACATCGTTGTTTCTCATTAACCGTTTTTACTACATTTTCACGAGGTTGATAAGTTGCTCGATTCCTTTTTCATTGAGAAATAAGATGAAAAAGTGGAAAAAGAGACGTCAAAATAGACGTTATACTATGGAGTTTGATGTATGTATTTATGAGAAACTTTAAAATTGCAAAAACGCACAGAATGTATTTAATATGGAAAATTATATTATAAAATATCCAGTTGTTATCACTTTAGCTTACGTTTTCATAGCTCAACTGGTATCGCTGCAGCGGAATATTTATTTGTCAAGTGTCGTATTTCATTTGCGGTGTTGTATCTAACGCGATGATAGCGTTAACGGTAATGTTTCTTGGATAAAAGCATACAATAATACATGAAAACATGTAAACTGTAAATTATTTAAATTATTACGCAAAATTAATATACAGAAGAGATCTCTATTAAACTCTCACTTCCTCGTTTGCATAACAGTGTCGTAAGAAAGTAAAGCATAAAAATCCTAACATAATTTTCACACTTTCAAAATATAGCTTCACATTCTTAAAAACTTGAACACAAAAAGATGTCGCCAATTGATCGTGTGAAAATAGTTCTCAGAGTTTAGGGGATTGAACCACTTTCGTCACTTTCTTCCTCCATCGTTGAATGTTGCTCCACTTTATCGTCGCGACAATTATTCCGCGTCGAACACAGCGAACCGGTTAAAGTACCGGAAACTTACCTCGATCGTTCTTCTTTTTCTTCTATCGAAAGTGAAATTTGTTTCGCGACAGAATTCACCCGAGAGGTTTCCTCCACGAAAAAAAGGCGGTTGGGCAAAATGATGGACCGTTCGAGTTGTACCCCTGTTATGAAGGTACTTTGCGGCATTAAAAGCAAGTTCGCTCACGAATTACCCGGCAAACTTGCCGACAGTGATTTAGATGGCCGAGTTATTTGCTGAGGATAAAGGAACACAGTTTCATCGAACGTGTGACTTGTCTAGGGTATTGGCGATTCTTCATTGATTCCTTGACACGGTAACTGTCGATTTAATGTATAAAGTTTTCAGTGTCTTGAATCGTTATTAGTAGATACTAGAACAAAGGGAAAGACAAAGGGATGCTAAGGGAAAAAGACGAATTAACAGTCAGCGTGAGTGGAGAAGCCAGAGTGTGTGAATCGCGAAGTCAGAGAGTGCGAGTTGCGTTGTCGAGAGAGTGTGGTCCGCGTGAGAGAGAGCGTTCGATCCGTGGTGGATAAAACCAATAACCAATCAGCTATTTTGTAGCTAATCTACATATACCAGCAGAGAAGAGCTAGCTATATTACTTATCGTTTTGATGACACCCGGCTGGACTAATGTTGTAAACAATATACGGCGCCATTTAAAAAATTAAAAGCTACCTTGATATCTCAGAATATGTAAGATATTTGAAGATAAAATTAGACGCATTCGACGAGTTTCTTAAAACGCGACATATAATTTATTTAAATTGTTGTTTGGTAAAACCAATAGCTAACAAAATACTAGCTTTTAGATAGAATTTGTTATTGGCTCATCTCGCATAACATTAACGATTAAGAAATATAATGAAGTGGGAAACAAGGAACTCAGTATGTCGCAAACCAGCCTGCCAAGTTTCATTTATTCGTCTCTCTCTGAACAACATTGGAAACCGTGCTGTCGCCGGAGCGACAGCCCTAAACAACTGGTGTGCAGTCGCTGGCAGGAAATTCGAAAATTTCAGTCAGCCATCGGCGAGCGCACGTAGTTTTGCAGAGTGTAGAACGATTAGTCGTGGATTCGCGAGCGTGTCGCTCGCAGCGTATCCATTCTCTGTTGTAAAACGTGTGCGGTGCATACACCGCGATGCTGCATCGACGTCGCAATGAAAAGCGGCCCGCGTAACAATGTTCTGTGCTTTCAGCGGCGCCGTTGAAACGGGCGGAGGGGAGGGAAAGGCGCGAAAGCTGCCGTGGAAGGGAAAATTTTCTCTCCTTTTCAGCCTTTACCCGTGCGTGCACGGTGGATGAGATCAATAACACACCACCAAGTGAAATCATCAAGACCTTACGACGTGTACTTGTTACGCCGTTAACTCGCTCAGCGAGCAAACAACTCACGTCTTCAGCTTCAGCTTCTTTTAGAACACACTTGACGTAACAACTCTTTGGAGATTATTGCTGTTCCGATGGATCTGTTAAAGAAAGTGTAAACAAACAAATCAAACTAGAAATAGTCGTATGACAGCTGTAGAAAGTTAAAAATCGTCGAAAGAACATTATGGATGATGATATGGACGAGTGTGCGATGAGTGGATCGTGTAATGGAACAACAGACGTAAATCAAACTTATTTATATTTTGTATAATATATTAATATATTCTACGTAGATATACGCAGTTATTTGTCAAAAGGTGAAAACTAAAAATAACACGAGACGATGAAGCAAAGTTAACAAAACATTTCTCTACGATCTTCAGCACGCAAATCAATAATTCGAGAATGTTTTAATCTGCATGCAAAATATTATGCGTTAATTTTACATTCGTATTAAGTTATTTTTTTAAGATTTTACGATGTTTGTTCGACAATTTTTTAATTTACATACGTCCCTGAAAAATTATGCATATTTTATATATATGTCGGAGATCGAAGGACAGCGGGATTTCCCGTCCGGAATGTTGGGAAAAACGCCAATACCCTAGTCCAGACTTTTACTATAGCTGCACTTACGTAATAAAAATAAGGAATAGTTTTAATGTTCCAATCTGGCTTTATGACGATGGGTTCGGGCTCGAAGTGACATAGCGGGTCACTAGACGCATTATATGGCTCTCCTTAAAAACAAAGATTCACCCGAGAAGCGGGGACAGGAGTATATAAGGGCAGTTTCTTTTGGATGAGGAGAGAGTTAGTTTGTTAGTTAGTCGTAGGACGAATTACTGATTGAGTTGTCAAGAAGTTACCCGAATCGAGTAATACGTTGATACTTGTCCTCCCGTGGACCGTGGATTCGTTATCGAACCTGAATTCGTTGTCACCATCATCTCGAACATCCTATTGCCATTACTCATAGCCTCTTGTAGTGTCCACATTCGTACTGATAGATATTAGCTACATTCGCGACGGTAAAGTAAGTAAAGGTTCATAGAACGCCCCAAAATGCCAACCTGACACCGACATATATATGCGTGTCGGAGACAAAGGGGCATGGGGACCTTTCTCTTGGAATTTTTGGGAAGATGCCCAATACTTTAGCCTAGACTATTTATTATAGCTGTACTTAAATAATAAAACTTAGAAGTAGTTGTTATGATTCAATCCGATTATGTTTGCCCGAGATTTGTGACAGTGGTCTTGGGCTCAGATGACACGACTGGTCGCTGAACGAAGCCATGGTCACGGGATGGACGTTCTTACCTGTGGCGGATCGGTATCAACAGGATGCCGACAGGTCGAGGCATCAACGCGGCGCAACACCTCTCGGGCGATCCGCTGGTACCAACCGCCAACACTAGAGGGCTACGACGACAACGAGTCTGTCTAATTCGCTAGCGGTCGAATATACGAGCGATTGATACAAATACCGCACCTAGCGAGACTCCCTCTACGTCTAAGGCAGGGACTACCGGGCATAGCCTTACTGACGAGTCCACCGGTAGTCCCGGGACGAAACGCAAACTCTCTTTTCATCCGCCACATACCTAACAGGGAAGTGCCAATATTATGGGACACACGTTGTATTAACAATCAAACCCCGGACAGGAGCAACGTCGCCGCTAAGCGGGGCTGCCTAGCAACGGCGGCTGGAATTTTGTTGGTATCCCCGGCCAATATGCAACGAACAAACGCGATCGTAAGTAGAGGAAAGTTTCCATCGGTCTTTTATTCTTGCGACCACCTTGGAGAGTTTTCACATCGTCTTTACGTGCAGTGTTATACCGGGCGTCACAGCAAACGTTACTTTGTGCTTCAAAATATATGCTACGTTTAACAAAGAGTTACCCCGTTGACCGTGGATTCGTTATTGAACCTAAGAACATTGACATTATTAACATCTCGAGTGTCCAATCACCACGGTTATTTGTCAAACTCTGTAAAAATCATATTTATGCCAATAAATATAACTTCTATCGTACAACAACGATGGCTAGTCCGAATGAAGATTCGTTACACGCCCCTAAATCTAACGCTAACCCGACATATACATGTAGATTAAACAATTATGGATTAATTATCTACGAATCACAAAGTCGTAAAGAGATAATTTAGAAACGTATAATTTTTTGCATGTAAATTAAAACATTTTCGAAATACTGATTTGCGTGCTGCAAGATCGCAGAGAGGTAATTTTTTAAATCCGCCTCATTGTCTTGTGTTATTTTTATTTCTCATCTGGAAGAAGAATTTGTTGGCAAATGACTGTGTACATCTACAGGATTAATTATCCTGAGCACACGATACATTATTCATCTTGATAATTGTGTAGTACAATTTCTGAAATACAGAATTATCTCATAAAATAATATCGACGATATTACAAATCTGGTGAAATCAAGGTCTCTGATGTATTTGATTGAATTTGATGATATAGAATGTGAATGGCCATTATTTTACATATTTATGGTCATCGACGGCGTTTTTAAGACTTTGCCAGAACAAGTGGAAGAATATAAAAAATTATTAAAAGAACGAATGTGCAAAGATATTAATGGAGATCCTGTAATACCTATGTATTACTATGTACCTGAGGATAGGTTAGAACCAGAAAGAAATGATCCTGGTAGTATATATCGAGTACCAAGTGCTGAAGGAAGAGGACTGAAAAGTTCTACAGATACAGAACTTGGACCCATGTATTTGTGGAATCAAGCTATGTTTATAATTGTTCAACTACTCACTGCTGGTATATTACATATTAATGAATTAGACCCAATTAGACGTTATCTTCCTTCATACAACAGACCACGAAAAGCTGCAAGGTATTCAGCTTTTCAAGTAAAACCGAGTATTATTGATATTGTTTCACTATATTTGATATTTTTAGTACAAATGATTTCTCCGGGATTGCAAATCATATATACTCAGGATGAAGTGGTATAAAATAATATCACGTAATATCAAAAACTAGTAGTTTCTAGTTTCATGGATGAATAAACAGTTACTATACTGTATAAAACGATTCGATGATAATATCTAATCCTAAGTCGTTTAATCAAATACAGAAATGTAATAAAGCTATTACCATCGAATAAATATTCAATCTTTACAATAATTGGTGATGAAATTCTAAGTGCCTACTCTTGGAAGATTGATGCATTAAAGACAAGCTTCGTTTGACAGGTTTCAAAGGGTGAAGATTTTAGTCGTTGAAAATCGCAAGGTGCTCGTGTCTAACATAATTAATTACAATTTCCAGCGTGCACGTATCTCGGTAATCGCGAGACGTTAATTTAGTATAACAGCTAAGTAAATTACTTACTTACATACCTGTGAAATATTAGGTCGTGCGAAAAGTTTCTCTCGTTTTATAAGGAAATAATGAATGCACAAACATTTTCCGTTTTATATTATTTTATCCAATTACGTATGATCCACTTTGTTCTATCAAATTAAAGATCGTAACGTTCGACAGATTAGGTTTCATGTTCGTACAAAGATACGTTGTTGTAAAACACGTGTCTGTAAAAGAAAGACACTTTCCGGACAACCTAATACTTAGATAGCGTATTTGCCTTATAGATATCTCGATATTTAATGCGCACAATTTTATTTTATCATACACGAAGGATGTGTCGAATAAATGAAAACACGAGTAAATAAATCTTTCAAAGAAAAAAATCAAACTTTGATGGGCGAATAAACTATTCCATCTTGTTAAACGTTAGTTATTTCAAAATATTTGATTTTAGAATTTAAAAGTTCGAAACTCTGGATTTAGGAGAACTCGTAAAGTGAACAAATTCGAGAATTTAATCGTTTGAGTTCAGAAATATCGGCGATTCTCAAAATCCAAAATCTCAAAATCATGAAATCAGGAAGATCTGAAATTTGTAAGTTATTTCAAAATTCTTTATGTAAGAAGACAGTTCAAATTCTTTCGATATCATAGAACTAATCGTGACAACGATAATTTCGTAGAAAGAATAATTTAGTTAATAACTTTAGTTAGCCTGCATCGATTTCTTTTGGAATATTATTTATATACACATTTAAAAATGTTTTAAAATAATTATTTCGTGATCAATTATATTTTACAAAATTGTTCGTAGCTTGATCAATTTTAGTTTCAAACTGTGCTTTCTTGCCTTAATTTATTTATACACTACCGATAGATGGTTTGCAATAAAATTTAATCCAATTTTAGAAAACTATTTGTTAAGAAATGTTATCGAAGAAAAAGCTATTATTATTGACACTTGTAGCGGTAATTTCAAATTAATAATACAATTGTCAAGTGTTCCAATATCGAAAGAATGATATATAATAAATGAAATCGTATCTATAATTTGTATATATATTAAACGAAATTTGAGAATAACATATTAAATAAATAACGCAAATTTTATCCACATCTACCACAAGAATCATCTTTACAAAATGCTGAACCATCACTGTAGTATCGTAAAATAATCGTATAGAACTCAATGAATTTTTAAGGAGTACGAAAACAATAATTAATTATAAGTATGATTATTGTTTTTTAACTGTTGTTTTTAATTATTGTATAATTAAGGCAAAAGTGAAAGTGCTGACGGACCAAAAGGAACAGCAAATCTCCATGAGTCATAGGGTCCAGCGCGTCGATGGTCCTTTTGCAAAGAAAAGGTGCCTGGGAAGGTGAAACGCGAACACGACCATATTTAGTCATGGACGAGTACAAAAACGCGCGTATGATGGGAAAGTGTTAATTACTTGTATTGATTTAGTTGCTCTACTTGTAATTTATTAGTTTATTACGAAACAGTTTTAGTTCATTAGTTATAGTTTCTCTGTTCTATCATTTGTAAAGAAATATATATAAAATAATGAACACAGTTTATTAAATATTTAATAAATCGCAGCTCGTTCTCTATTCACTGACGAAAACTATTATAAACAAGATGGAATTAATCATCGACTTATACAATATCGAGTAATAATCGATATTTTCGTCCCTCCAAAGTCATTCTACACGAAGAAGCAAGTCCTCCTTTCAAGGAACCAATCAGCTCAACAAGACACCATTCAACCTAAAATCCTACACCTCGTCTCAAGAGCACACTGTGCACTGTTCGATATCGAGAAAATTGATAACAGATCGCCATTTATTTTTAATCGAACAGGCAAGATGTTCCAGACAGTTTAGACATTGTTAGAAGAGGCTTATCAGCTTCGAGTTGGTCCCTAGCGAACTGGAAACGTATTCTGCGACTGCAACCGTTGAGAACGAAACAAAACGCGCTAACATGTGTCGTAGAAAAATTGCAACTTTCTTTATTCTTTGTGCGCCCCTTTCTCGATATTCTGAAAAGCAGTTCCTGGCTCGAGCAGTCGTCTGTCACAAACACGTTGACCAGTGACCTTCTTTGAGGACAGATTCGCTTAATAGCTGCGAGTGTTTTCTTATCTAAACTATGGACACGCGAATTTATTCCTCGATTTGTACTAACAGTAAATTTACCGCTTAACGATTTTATTTTGATAAGAAGTTTTTTTTACATTTAATTTGCATGAAATTCTCCTTCCGGTCATTTTCTTTTTCTTTTTTTAGCAAATGAATATTAATGGACGAAGTATTCGAGGTTGTAAAATTTCAACGAATATTTTCGTTGGAGTGAGATGGAAGGATAATAAAAGATCTAAAAAAAGAGAAACGTGATATATTGAAAAACTACCCGGCTCGTCGCAAATATAAAACTTCCTACTAGATTGTAAACATGAAACTTATTTTTAGAATTTGGAAGTTCGAAACTCTGGATTTAGAAGAACTTGTAAAGAAATAAACAGAAACGAGAATTGAATCGTTCGATAGTTCAGAGTTGCGAAGATTTAAAATAACGGCGATTCGTAAATCTAACAGCTCAAAATCATGAAACCAGAAAGATTTGAAATTTGTAAGTTTAATTCTAACTATCCCATCGACCTTGTTTGAGAAAAGTAAAGTCGGTGAAGGAAAAATGGAGAAAATTGCTGAAATGCGATGTATTTCTTTCTAGAAATTTTATTCATCGAACATTGAGATTTTCTTCAAAATGAGACAGGAAAATGGTAATCTTCTACATTAAATTTACAATTCATATTTCTGTGCATTTAATTTGCATCAAGTAGCAGCCATTAAATCCTCCTTTTTTGCTACTTACAGCGAATAAAGCGTAATCCCTCAAAACATATGTAGTACAATGAAATAATGACAAATGATGTTTCAAGTAGTCTCCCGACAAAACACAACAACAGATGTGTAATAAAGTAGTTGGTAAATGGATTGAATCAACAATATCCGTTTTCTTGTTGGAAATTCGAGGAGTTAATAGCTGCCTGATTAAAGAACCGACTACAAGCATTTACAGACAATCTCATTTAAAAAGGCTGCTATAATTATGGCACATTATATCCAGGTCCGGTTACACGCGAAGTTTATCGTGCATTAATTTCGCCGTTACGTCGAAAATTAATTTACGAATAACATTTTATACTTTTTATGCGATGTTTTATATGCGTAAAACGGATATAAAATAGAAATTTTATCCGTCGATGTCAAAGTAACCTTAACCCCTTGACCTAAAACTACGGGCATAGTCCGTAGTACGGTGATCGGACCAAACGTAAATATTACGGGCATTTTCGAACGTAAATCATAGTTTAAGGAGTTAAGGCGAATTGACAGAAAGTGAGTAAAGTCGAAAATTTTTTTCTTTTTTTTTTTTTCTTTTTTATTTATTTATTTGGATTTTACAATTTGCCCAGTAGGACAGGTCGAAAATCTCAGTCAAAATTCTACGAAGGGCATATGATAATACTTTATCGAAAAACGTAAAGCGTTGCAAATAACTTTTGGATATCAGTCTCGTGAAAAAGCTTTTCACTGAATTGAATATATTAAGCGGAAATCAAATAGAGAGTAACACAATTATCACATAAAATGTTGCAGTATGTCAAAGATTCATTATTTATGCAAACTACCCACCGTTTATCGTATTAATTTGTATTTATAGTAGCAGTAGTAGTAGTCGATGTAAAGTACAGACAGATATAAAGAGGTCGGAAAGTCAATAGTCAATATCGTAACCGACGTAATCAGACAAATATTGCAAAAATTCTAAGGATTTATAGGATCAAACGAGAAGAAGATGATCTCTTGTACCAGGAAGGAGAGAGAAATACACGAATAACTTGGAAGGAAGATTTATGTCGTGTTATACAGTTTATTGACACTGTAACGTTAGACACAATGATGGAAGAACTTCTATTATTTTGGTAATAACATGCTGCGTCTTCTATGAAATCTGAAATTATCTCTTCGAGGTACAGCATTTTAAGACAAAACAGAACTCCAGTTGCATAGGAATTTTATTTAAAATTACCATCGCCCTGGATGACTTACGAACGCGCACAGATCAAATTTGTTCACCTTGAGAAATACGCAAACTAATTAACATTAAAACTCTGCAGCACGTGAAACGATACGTTGTGTTTGCTTCGATACAGACCATTCACATTAGACGGCTATTGTTGGCTTTATTCGGCGATCTAAGGAAGAAGTTGTCACAACGCTCTTACTTTTAATTATCCTTATTATTATTATTATTATTATTATTATTATTATTACTATAAAAATTCTTGCAAAATCGCCGGTTGGACGTTGCTCGTGTTAACGCGGTTATGCATATGTATCTTTATAAATAAAAACCGCCGACACGTTTTAAAAAAACTATGCTTCGAGCTATTCTAATCAGAAGATGAGATCTCCAGCGACTATTTCTGCCTCGCTAATTACAGCGTTCGGGCTACAACTTACTTTCTATATTGTGGCGTAAGACTTAGCTTTTACGTCTTGGTCAACAACTTACTGTTGCATCCCGGTCGTCTAGGCCGTCGTGTCTATTTTTATATCAACGTCGAGGCGTAAATCGTTGTTTTACGAATTCTGAGGTTCCAACGACAGTGATGTTTTCGAAAACATTCGGTAGCTCGAGGGCTTTGCCTGTCGAATCGTCAAGGCTGGTAAATAAACTTTTTACTTTTCACGGTCAATGTTGTTGGCTTCAAGTTTAAACGATGCAGCGCTTTCAACTGCTGCGTGTTCAACGACGTAAATTATTCAACGAGATAAGAGCACGCAGCGACATAAATCAACTCTCGCCGTACAACTCAAACATTTTCGTCATTTACAGGTTCATCGTGTTCGTCTTTAACTCGCTGCGAACCGTACGACCTTGTACGTCATCGTCGTGTGCAACCCTTCCTTCTAATTTGTTATTTCTTATATCGAGTCTTGAGCTCTGCACTTTGTTAATTTCAGTTAAGTGTTAGAATAAACTGCGGTCAAAGAATTTCGTCTAGTCTCTAGTTGGATTTTTTTATTTAAATCGTTCGATCTACCTGACGGAGGTGTTAACGCTACGTTACTAAACAAAAAATGGAATGAAATATCACTGTGTATACGCACATGTAAATAATAAAAGAAACATTTTAATGATCGATATATTTATTCATGAACGAACGTGCGTAGTTAGCGAATGTTCATTAATATTGAAATATTCGAACGTGAATAAATCTTTTAATAATTATTCCGTGAATCATATATGATATATCTCAAATGTTTTACTAATTTCAATAGTGCATTACAATATTTCTTTGGAGCGAGAAAACGGAATGTTGTTCTTAACGTTTAAATGGAAAACGCGACCGAACGATCTAAAGCGATACTACTAGCATTCGTAAACTTTTCTTATATTTTGCTAAGTTACATACGTTACGATATCATTGATTGTTATTGCTGTACGACTTATATGGTATAATTATTCTAGTTGTGCCTCAGAAAATATTTTAGAATGTATACTTTATTGATCAAACCCTGTAAAATACTTCACTGGAATTTTAATTACATAACATTCTATAGACGTCTAGACAAATACATCTATAACAATAATAATTAATATTAATATAAAATAATAATAAATTGTCTATAACAAATATGTTTACAGATGACATTTTAAGACGTCCGTACTCATTAAAGCGCTAATAAAATGTTGATTATTCCTGTTGCGAAATCTCTTTAACGAGAAGTTTCAAAGTCTTTCCTTGAACGAGTGGATTATCAGTATCGCTAGAGAAAGTTTCCCATAAATCGTCCACGTGTATTATACAAGAGATGAGATTAATGCAAAAAATTCATTGTATATTAGAGGAAATGGGATCCCATTTTACATCCTCTACACGATCCGAACTATTATACAAATCAGCGTTCGTGAATATCGAGAAAAAGAATAAATATGCAATTACATTTACATTCGAACAGGAGACAAAGGTCGTTACGTTTTGCTTATGTTAATAAGTTTGCAAGTCGTATGACACGACTTTAATAAATGAAAATATATTATTGAGGCGCATGGATGCCAAAGAAATTGCAATAATATTTCTCATTGAACCTTTAACTCATTTTTCGCTGAAGTGAAAGCGTTGCTTCCACTTAGAAGTTGGCACGACATCGATCTAGAAAGAAAGAGAAGAAGAAATAGCCTACTTCCTCTACATCTAACTGCAAAACGTAAATATATTATAGATAACATCAATTTTATATCGCAAACAATTAACAGAAGGTTATTCGACATGCCAAAATAAGTAAAAAATGAACAACTAAATATTTTTGTTTCAAGTCTCGTTTTCAAGAAAATACAGTTCCTACATGTTTAGGTAAGAACTGGCCTGGCACGCGCAGATGATAAATTTTTTTATTGATTTTTTACGAAAAGAAAGAAGTTTCCTCGAGAAGGTGAGAGAGAAAGAACAGAAACGAAAAAAATCGAGTAAAGATTGAACGCCAGAACGTGGGCAGTTGTCGCCTGCCGATATTGTTACATATATCATCCCGACAGCGTATTTCGCCAAAGTTTTCCTCCTTCAAATTGTAAACAAAACAGGACTTGTAAGTTTCTTTTGACTGCAGTATCTTAACTGCAATTTTTTCTGCAGTATCGCCCGCCATCGTTACATTTTCTGTTAGACTTTTAGTTTCTTAAATGAATTAAAAAATGTAAGTAGAAAATGGCCCTTAGCGGTCCTTTTCACTTTGATTCTAATTCACACGTATTTATGTATTTACAATATTAACGACAATACATATCATTCTACTCCTGCAATGAGCTAACTGCTATTGTAAAAGCACAAAACACCCGTAAAGTTGAAAGCCCGCAATTATTTTCGAAATTGGTTCATTTCGGGGATCGTTAATTCTGGGGGAAGGGGGGGGGGACGCTTAGCAGATTCGGCATTACGTCATAAGACTCTAGTACGATCAAATATTGAACCGTAAAAAACAAGAAATTAAAAATTTTCTCAGCAGAATATTTATATGCTAATTCACATTCGTGAACAACCACGTGATAAGAACATACGCGGTTACTACGTTAATTTAACCGGAGTTTGCAACTGGGAGATCAAAAGGAAGATGAAACATGTGAAATCACTCTCGGCATCCTACGTCATAAATTGTGCGTTCCTTGCTGGATACGGTTAGTCTACCGGCGATCTTCCTAGAGGAAGTTGGTTCCTTATAGTTGAGTTCAACATTCAATTCATATTATCATATTATCATAGTAGTCATATTCTTGATCGACCACAGTAAAAAGTGTGCGACAACGTATTTCATCGTATAAAAGAAAATAATGGACATTTGAGTTTTTAACCATTTTTTTTTCAATAGAGATTTTCAATAATCCGAGTGTAAAATTTACTCCAAAGTATGCAGTACGGAAATATTTCGTCGTGGATATGGTTATCCCTTTTATCATTAACAACGATTTATGTGTCGACCCAAGCGACCACGCTAGACCCAGTGACCATGAGGAAGGTACTTCCGGCGTACGCGATTTTGGAAAATGCTGATTTTCTAAATTCCAGTAGATGTCGGACGGAGATTGATCAATTTCGTAATGCTGTTGACAACCAGATACTTTGGGGTCTAAGAGGTAAATATAACTTTTAAGATATTTTGACGAATTTCGTTCGACAAAGCTACTGCCAGTCCATTGTCAGCAAAGGAAGGAAGGAAATAGACCGAACGAAATATCTATAAGGCTATAACGGTGTACAATTCGAATAATTATACACTGTGGTTGCGATTGTGTTTCGTGACACACAGTTGTTCACATGTGGTACACATCAATTCACCGCAATAACAACAAAAACAACTTGTGTGTAACCGCCAGAATTTTTTCTAGCCCTGATCACGTCGCGATTGTATAAACTGCATAATTTCTCATCGAATCAATTCCGATCCCCGAGAGTTTCTTTGCAGCTTACGCGAGAAACTACTTCCTTCGTTTGATGTGCGAAAGTGGGTTCTCTCAACTAATTGCATCTTCTGGCTTTAAACATAAAACGACAAATTCTGCATTCAACTTCCTTACCGCTTCAAATCCATATGGCCAATTATATCATGAGTTGTTTCTGATGAAATATTATATATTCTTTAAGCGTTGGACACCAGTGGAGTGCCACCCGGGGGATTTCTGAACGGGCACAATTATTGGTTAGGAGATGGCCTAGCTTGCACCGGCCTCTCCCAAAATCTCACGCTGTTTGTCGCGGAGAAGAAACGAAAGAACAATACGATATACCGCAATCCGGACGAGGAGCATCCACCTTTTAAGTTTCACTTTTTTATTGGACGCATGCAGCACAATAGCACTATGCAATATCACCAAGAATTGCCACACGACGTAAGCACGTGGATATCATCCGCAATTGACATATGGAATCAGATTTCCATTATCGGTTTTTATGATTGCGATGAACACTTCTTTTAGGATTTGGTGACACTTGGACTTTGTCTACCGGCTTCCTGCACCAAACACGATGTAGCTACAATGCTAGATAAAGTCATCCATAATGAAACTCTTTTCATTGGAAAACTTTTTGCCATAAACTTCAGACTCCTCGAAGTCACTGATCTGGTGAATGATTATCAATGGCTTCTCTCTTTAAAGATAATCTCCATCATGTACGTAAATTTCAAGCTCTTAATCGACAGTCCGAATTTCTATTCTCAATAGACATAAATACAAGTATCACGATCGGCGTGAATATCAAGTAGAAATTTTAAAACTTTGATTACAGAGGTGTTTTGGTGTTGTTGTGTACTATCGTTATAGGGGCCACAGTATACGATATTTCCGCCCGTCGAAACCGTGTAATCAGCGAAAAGGAAATCGTTGCGCTTAAAAATGGAAATACGAAGGGTAAGCGATACATACAATGATATCTGGTATTCTGCATGTTAAGGATTCTGATCGCCTCGAGTTTATTTCACGGGAGTCTATATAACGTACGGTTAACTTTGAATAGAATTGGAGGACGTGAGAAAAGTAAAATGCAAAGCCAGTGACGATGAATCGGCACTCTTAGAATCAAGGCAACAAAATCACATGAACCAATATCTGCTCTGTTTTTCGCTGCTCAGAAATGTACGGCCACTATTTAAAATACAAGAGGGTACAGAGACTTTGCGTATATTCTACGGTATGAGAGTGTTGGGAATGCTATGGATTATTCTCGGGCATTTGCTCATGTTCGGGTTTCATGTTATGGGTAAGAAATGGGCTACAATCACGCTTGAATTTCATTAGTACATTCCGATTTTTGATATAGCACGACTTATTTAACGACACCAATCGTGTGTGCAGCTAACAAATCGCTTTACTACATGATGGGCGGTGAAATACTCATGGAAATCATAAATAATCCGACGTTTCCGGTGGACACGTTTTTCTTTATGAGTGGTTTTCTGTCGTCTTATATTTTTCTCAAGGAACAACAAAAACTGAAGGGAACACTGTCTATAACAGAAAAGGCGAAAATGTTTGTTCAAATAATCATCAAACGATATATTAGGTATAGATGATTTTAATGTCTTTATGTTGCAATTTATGCGCGATTCAAATACGATGCTAATCAAACAAATACATTAATTTCGTAGGCTTACACCTGCATATTTCGTCGTTATACTGATAGCGATATTAAATTTCACCTGGCATGATCATGTCTCAGCACTTCTCCCCTTTGAGAATCCAAGTGCTAAGTGTTCCAAATATTGGTGGACTAATATACTTTACATCAACAACTTCTACCATTGGAATGACGTAGTACGTATATTTTCTGAGATAATTCATTGTAAACATGTTTCACATTACTAGAAAAGAATCGTTTCGAAGAAAAGTACTGTTTGCAGTGTCTCATTTGGAGTTGGTACCTACCCAATGATATGCAGTTCTTCATATTTGGTACTTTTCTCCTAATATTATCGAGCACGTGAGTTTGAAATTTAGTTTTGTAGTCATTCATTTGCCAGTTTTACCCGGCCACTAAAATCGACTGTTTCAGGCATCGCAATATTGCCACTGGCTTAGGCGTTTTTAGCGTAGTTTTCTCGATAGTATCAGTCGCTTACAATGGATACATCATTAACTACCAGCCATCGTAAGCATACAAAATGTTTAACACTCTTTATAACATAGGGAATATGTAAATATATGAATATTTTCTTTCCTAGGATTGACGAATTATATAACTCGTGGACAGACCTTTATATACGACCATGGTGTAGAATACCGCCATACCTTATAGGAATGGCTACATGTCAGCTTCTTACAAAATACAATTTCAAATTACATTTATCAAAAGTAATGTATACCGTTTATTCGTTACAACTACATTCCTGTACATCTTTCAATAATGCAATTAAATTTATCTTACAGAAAACCTTAATCATTGGATGGATCTTGGCAACTCTATGTAATGGTACGATTCTCTTCGGACTTGATAACAAGAGCATACCCTTAAGTCTATCCATTCTTTATTTGTCCCTGAGTAGAACAGGCTGGACCTTGAGCATTGCCTGGGTGGTAGTTGCATGCACTACGAACCATGCTGGTAATTCGATATTTTTCATGTCACTCATTAATGCGTTAATGTTATTCTTCTTACTGTAAAAATACTCTTTGTGTAATGCGAAGTATTTAACGTCTTGTAAATTACACACAAGTACATTTGATACGTTTGCAGGTATCGTGAAGAAAATCTTATCACTGGATATTTTCGTTATTTTGAGTAAATTTACGTATGGTGCTTATCTTTTAAACCCTATTTTCATACTTTCGTTTCTTTCTTCAAGTTATTATCCTTTCTACTTTGATAAAGTCACCATTGTAAGTATAAAGAAATCATTTCATTTGGACAATTTCGACGTAGTATTAGTACTATGAAATGAAATGAAATAACGTTTCTATTTTTCAGGGTATTCTGTTCATTGCAATCGTTGTTTGTAGCTTCGTTGCTTCTATTTTGTTATCTTTAACAGTCGAAATGCCGTTTGCATCACTTCTGAAATTGCGTACTGGTGCACCAAAAAAAAGGAAAGAAGTTGGTGGTGATAAATTCCACTGAGTGTATTAAATTATTAAATTATTAAACTAATAGCAGGAAGTTGGTGGTGCTAAATTCCTCTTAAATTATTAAATTATTAAACTAACAACAGGAAGTTAACCTTTCATGTGTCAAAATATAGAAAAATATATATGTTTACGACAATGTTGTTTAATATTTTCAAATATCTAAGAAGGGGAATTAATTAAGAGAATTACTTCTAAGAAAGTGATTTGAACGACGAAAAGAAGCTCATATGCAAATAAATATGAATCACTAAAGGAGGAGAAAAAGTCTTTACCGTGCAGTACCTTCTCGCAGTTGCTTTTCCTTCCTAACACTGTCATTTGCCTTGCATGTTAAAAAAAAAAGAGACTTGGAGAACATGATAAAAAGCGCGTAGACAATGTTGCAAGTTCACGTCACAAGACCATAAGGTAAGCACAGAATGATCGAAACCTAACTCATTATTCAGGATTCAAATGCACATAAATGTTCGAGACACCAAGCTGGAAAGTGATGTAGCAGCAATGATTATTTGTCGCAAGGAAGAGAGGCTGACAAAGATTATTTATTACTATGAATAATTGTCAGAGTTAATTTGAACAGATGGTATATAGATTATGTGCTTGATGTAATATGTCAATTTGAATGTAAGATCAGATTTATCCGAAAAATCGTCCGAAGACATCTCGTACGAGACATGTTGGCAGCAAGACACGCTGATTGGTTATTTAAATGTTTTGGAATTTGCGAGGATGTTCGATTCAATGTCATTAGTCATTCTCTTTCTACAAGTGATGAGACCACTGCTCCGGGCACCTGGGTTACGGAGCAACTCAAAAAATTCATGCTGGAATAAGAAGTGGGAGAAAGAGAGAAGAGAGAAGAGTCACAAGTTGCTGATCATTGCAGAAAACTGTTAATTTCTTAAGCGATAGAATAAGTGTTCAAAGACTTCATAACGTTATTATTGCTAGGCAATAGAGACAGAATTTTATGGGTTCAATTATAAAAAGTTGTAAAATCGTATTTATGTAAATGGATAATAATATAAATATAGAATATGAAATAAAATATATTAAGAAATTCTAACTCGGTGTATAAAATTTTGTATACAATAATGTTCGAAGGACATTAGCACGGAACTAAGCCTAAGGCTAAGTCATACAACACATTAAGTGTACCAAATGTTAAAAACGTTACAGATCAGCAAGAAAACCGAAACCATTTTCAGCTAATTTCCGTAAGAAGCGATCGTCAATTTTAGTCAGTGACTTCAAAGAGCTTTACAAAGTGTCGTTTTAGCGTAATATTTCGCTACAGTTTAACCTATACGACAATACATCAGTTTCTCTGATTTAGGATTTAGACTTTTCACACGCTCTACTGATTCCCGATTATATTGTATAGTCCCACACATATGAGTTTTGAACTGGAGCAGAATTTCGGAAATTCTGGCGCTACTGTAAAAATTGTCCATATAATTAAGCCAAAGTCCATAATTTGAAGTTAAAAGATATGTTGATTCATTCTCTATATTTGACGAAACTATACAGTAAATTTGAGAATTTGGTAATTGTAACATTCATTTGAAATATGTCACCCCCAATGGAAAATGATTAAACAACATTTTGGTGAAAACCAGTAGCATTTACTTGTGGAATACCAAGAAACTTTTCATTGTTTTTCTCCTTATATGTATACGGAAAAATTATTCAAAATATCAATTTTTACAACACGTGCAAAAATCATCGAAACAGCAGAGTAGTTAGCTGTTGCGAATTCTCAACTAATTAGCGATCAAGTCAGGTTTGCAACTGATCGGTTGATATCGCGAACCGTGAACGCTATTAACACTCGAGGTAGAGGTAAATTAAAGATGCAGGGTGATATTATGTTTACTTGATTTATTTGCACCGTTTAGTATACACTGGCAAGTTAAGATGTTGACCGATTGAAGAATGGGAAGCTACTATCGTTCGATGATGATGTTGTCGCGGATGAAAATTAGTAATGGGTGTGTCTAAAACACGGAACAAGCGGATTCGTTGATAGCAATTTTGGTTAGGAATGTGGGAATGTCACAGAGCCATATATTACCAATAGAAAATTACCCCAGGGAGGCCTAAAGAACATCCTACAGGCCATCGAAACAACAACGCAGACAGTATCCCAGGGTCAGAAAACAGTAACGGCATGGCCACCTCTGACATGAGAGCCGGCGACACCTCCTCCATAAAGGGTCAAACCCATAGTCTAGATTAGTTCTCGACACTCTCTGTTCTAACATTCTTAACCGTCACTCTGTTGAATTTACATAATAAACTCTGCCGGCATATCTAAAGTCTGAATTTTTCTTACCTTGCTCATGAAACTACGCGAAATCATTCGAACGACGCGAGGAAACGACCAGTGATTTCTTAATTTCATCGCTCCCCGTGTCTTCGACGTGACAAGAGCAACGATCATTGCTACTAATTGGATAGGGAAAAGACAGATGAACTGATGGGTGTTGGCTTCCGCCAATCAACGGTCGGTTGCGGGTGGCGTTGTACATGGGAACCCCGCTTTCCCGTGTTTTCTCGGAATAGACAATAACTCAAAGGAATTCTTCAACTTTAAAAGATATTTGTGTGTTCTTAAGGATCTTAACTATAAAAAATGCTAAAATTTATGATGGCCCTAATCTTCTTACGATTCTTGAGAATCCGCAATAAGGGTGTTTAAACATCTGGTGAACATCTTGCTTAAGGATAGAGGCTGGTTTAAGTAGAGAGTCACAGCACGTAACAGACGGTCACCCAAATCCCGAACAGTTAGCTGTCAGTAAAACGACAAATTAGAGACGCCTGTGATAATGACTGTAGCCATACAAGGCCTTCGTTACGTTCCGGGACCCGCAATAATCCCAAGGAACCATCATCTTGCTAAAATTACAACTAACGACGAACGCGACGTGTATCGCGGCACTGACACAACGATTCCCTTCTCAGCGGCTTTTTTGGTCCATACTGTAGTATCGCGGAAAAATTGCTTAAAAATAGTGACGAAATATATACAGTGTTGCGACAAAGTCTAAGCGCCGACAGGCCGAAAGGGTCGAGAAGCTTCAATAGGACTAATGGCCCATCAATGTGCATTCAGTACCTCAGTCAACAGTCGGTTGCTAGTAAAGAGTCGAGTTGCAAGGAGTTCAGTAGTTGCAAGTGATCGGTTGACTCGATAGCGAGTTCGGAGCAACAGTT
This sequence comes from Bombus bifarius, assembly GCF_011952205.1. Lineage (NCBI taxonomy): Eukaryota > Metazoa > Arthropoda > Insecta > Hymenoptera > Apidae > Bombus > Bombus bifarius. The sequence continues at coordinate 752,769 of NW_022884591.1, forward strand.
TGAATACAGTACAGGTAACACCCACTAGTAACATTAATAAATGCACTGTTAAATTAATACGCCTTTGGCACCCTTCACGTCCTACAATTTACGACAATTATAAATAACAAGGATTTCAACTAAATTTAAGTACGAAAAGTACAAACGTCGTGTACTATATGAAGAAATACGGTATCATTCGTAAACGCGAGCATGATCTAATTTACGCGACATGAGGTCAACAGTCGAAAAGATAATAAATGATATGGAGTGAAAGGAAATAAATGTCATGGTAACTATTTGCAATACAGGAGTTTTAGAACGTCAATTATCCAAACTAATTGAGAGATAAAATAGTTCCTATAAGCTGTGTTTCAGCCAACATTACAAGTATAATTGGACTGAAATAACTTGTTCCATCCAAAGAAACAAAACTTTGCGAGAACGACACAGTAACACCCAAAATCATTCCATTGAACATTCATGGCAATATCTTTAAATTTCTATGCACATCGTAGTTTAAATAGGAGATTTTCCTAATCTTGTAATTTTTCAATTTAGCGGAGTATAACGATTCGATCGGACTTAGTATCGGGATCCTGACTAAGAACACTGAGCAAAGATTTGCTCGTAAAATGCTAATTGTGAATTTTTTCCGTTCGGTGTGGAATCAGCTCACGGATGCCGCGTAAGTAGATTCGGCAGCCTCGTATAATCGTTCAAACGGAAATGTCGATCGGAGGATTATCGTCGACATTAGAAACGGTTAGTTCAGTATCGTTCGTGACTTCGAATCGTCAACTTCTTCACCAGACTTGGCGTAAGAACAGTTCACCTTTAGAAAATAGGGTCTCACTGAAGCTCATTTTTACGATACCATCTTCTCCACCGGACGTGGAGTAAAGAAGTTGTTCAATTTTTGCGTATTCGAAAAAAGCAGACATTTTTGCTGAGGAAATCGTCAAGAAAACCTAGAAAATCATGTCTTTTTCCAATTTAAGAACAAAACTAAATAACGCCAGTGGCATTCTATGCGGGGGGTGGCTTTGTTTAATGCTCGATACAATGGTTGAACGATTGATCACCAGAACGCGCGTAGCAGTCGTCTGCCGATATTGTTGTATATATCATTTCCATAGCGTATTTCGCCAAAGTTTTCCTCCTTCAAATTGTAAACAACACACAACGTCCAAGTATCTTTTGACGCAACTCTAGGCACAAACGTCTGCAGCATCGCGTGCCATAGTTACATTTTCTGTTAGAGTTTTACTTTTTTAAATGAATTAAAAAATGTAAGTAGAAAATGGCCCCATTTTGCTATCCTTCTCACCTTGGTTCCAATTCACTCAATTTCAATATTTATAATATTAACGACAATACATACCATTCTACTCCTGCAATAAGGTAACTGCTATTGTAAAAACAGAAAACATCCGTAAAGTTGAAACCTCGCAATCTTTTTCAAAATTGGTTTATTTCGAGAACCCTTAGTTCTCGAAAGAAACGGTTAGCAAATTCGGTATTACGCCGTAGGAACCTACTACGATCTAAAGAAGCGATAAAAATCGAAAAAATTTTTAATTTGTTCAACAGTGTATCGGCGTGCTAATTGATGTTTTCGGTAAGCCACATGCCGACAACAATACTGACATAATTTAATTGGGGTTCCGTAACTGGGCCATAATCAAGAAGATGAAATATTCGAAATGATTATCGGCGTCCTACGTCATAAATTGTGCGTTCCTTGTTGGATACGATTAATCTTGACGCGATCTTCCTAGAAAATGTTGGTACCCAATAGATGAATTGAACATTTCGTTCATATTATAGTAGTCATACTCTTGATCGACCATAGTATCGAAAGAGCGACAACCCACCTCATCGTATAAGAGAAAATAATGGTTATTTGTATGGTTGACCATTTTTTTCAATAGAGAATTTGAATAATCCGAGTGCAAATCCTATTCCAGAGCATGCAGAACGGAAAAGTTACCTCGTGGATATGGCTATCCCTTTTATCATTAACAACGATTTACGTGTCGACCCAAGCGACCACGCTGGACCCAGTGACCATGAGGCAGGTACTTCCAGCGTACGCGGTTTTGAAAAATGTGGATCTTCTGAATTCCAGCAGATGTCGGACGGAGGTTGATGAATTTCGTAATGCTGTTGACAACCACATACTTTGGGGTCTAAGAGGTAAACAGAATGTTTTTAGGTAGTGTGAATGAATATCTACTGCCGGCCGATTGCGTACAAAAGGAAGGATAAAACAAATCACATTAAATATATAGCACATAATCGTATAACCATAACATACTAACGTACAAACATAAACGGAGATAGAATTCGAATAACTATACACCGTGCTTGCGGCTGTGTTTCGTGACATGTCGCATCCCTTGTTTGCATTTAAAACGCATTTACACCGTGAAAAATTAATAACAGTAAAAGCAACTCTTATGCAACCGCCAGAATTCTTCTAGCGACGATTATGTCGCGGTTGTATCAGCTGCATAATTTTAAGTCGAGTTGAACCTCGACCCTTAGACTTTCTTCGCACCATGCGCAAGAAACTTATTCCTTCGTTTGAAGTGCGGAAAGGTGACGGCCATAGTAGTAGCTGTTTTTCTTATTCTAACGAACAGAATTTTCTGACTTTAAACACGAAACGCCAAGTTCTGCATTCAACTTCCTTACCGCTTAAAATCCTTATTGCCAATAGTATCATCAGATGTTTCCAACGCAGTATATATTCTTTAAGCTTTGGACACCAGTGCCGTGCCACCCGGGGGATTTATAAGCGGACACAATTATTGGTTAGGAGATCGTATGGGTTGCACCATTCTCTCTCAAAATCGCACGCTGTTTGTCTCGGAGGGGAAACGAAAGAACAATACGATATATCGCAACCCGAACGAGGAGCATCCACCTTTTGAGTTCCGTTTTTTTATTGGACGCATGCGGCACAGTAGCACTATGCAATATCACCAAGAACTACCGGACGAAGTAAGCACGTACATATCTCATGTACCAGATTAGCATAACGAATCAGATATATAATGCAGAGTTTTACGACTGTGACGAACGTTTTTGTAAGGATTTAATTACGCTTGGACTTTGTTTACCGGCATCCTGTACCAAACGAGATGTAGCCACGATGCTAGATAAAACATTGCATGACAAGACTCTTCTCATCGGCAAACTTTTTGCTGTACACTTCAGGCTCATCGAAGTCACTGATTTGGTAAATGATTATCAATGGCTACTCTCTGCGAAAATGATCTCCATCATGTACGTAAATTTCAAGCTCCTAATCGACAGTCCAAATTTCAATTCTCAGTCGACATAAATACAAGTATCACGATCGGCGTTCCACTAAATATGGAGTAGAAACCTTAAAACTTTGATTACAGAGGAGTTTTGTTATTGTTGTGTACTACCGCGGCAGCGGCCACAGCATATGATATTTTCGACCATCGAACCCGTATAAACAGCGAAAATGAAATCATAGCGCTTCAAGGTGGAAATACGGAGGGTAAGCGATACATACGATAATACCTGGTATTCCGGATGTTAATGATTCTGATCACCACGAGTTTATTTCACGGGAATCTGTGTAACGTATGGTTAACTTTGAATAGAATTGGAGAACGGAACACAAGGGGAACGCAAAACCGATCACAATGGATCGACACCTCCAGAGTCGAGGGAACAAAATCGCATGAACCAATATTTGCTCTGTTTTTCGCTGCTCAGAAATGTACGGCCACTATTTAAAATACAAGAAGGTGTAGAGACTTTGCGTATATTCTACGGTATGAGAGTGTTGGGAATGCTATGGATTATTCTCGCGCATTTGTTCATGTTCGGGTTTCATGTTATGGGTAAGAAATGGGCTACAATCACGCTTGAATTTCATTAGTACATTCCGATTTTTGATATAGCACGACTCATTTAACGACACCAATCGTGTGTGCAGCTAACAAATCACTTTACTACATGATGGGCGGTGAAATACTCATGGAAATCATAAATAATGCGACGTTTTCGGTGGACACGTTTTTCTTTATGAGTGGTTTTCTGTCGTCTTATATTTTTCTCAAGGAACAACAAAAACTGAAGGGAACACTGTCTATAACAGAAAAGGCGAAAATGTTTGTTCAAATAATCATCAAACGATATATTAGGTATAGATGATTTTAATGTCTTTATGTTGTAATTTATGCGCGATTCAAATACGATGCTAATCAAACAAATACATTAATTTCGTAGGCTTACACCTGCATATTTCGTCGTTATACTGATAGCGATATTAAATTTCACCTGGCATGATCATGTCTCAGCACTTCTTCCCTACGAGCATCCAAGTGCTAAGTGTTCCAAATATTGGTGGACAAATATACTTTACATAAACAACTTCTACCATTGGGATGACCTAGTACGTATACTTTTTATGGCAATCCATTGTAAACATCGTTCGCGTTACTACGAAAGAATCGTTTCGAAGAGAAATACTGTTTGCAGTGTCTCACATGGAGTTGGTACTTGCCCAATGATATGCAGTTCTTCGTATTTGGTAATTTTCTCCTAATATTATCGATCACGTGAGTTTGAAATTTGGTTTTGCAGTCATTCATTGGCCAGTTTTACCCGGACACTAAAATAGACTGTTTCAGGCATTACAACATTGCCATTGGCTTAGGCGTTTTTAGCTTAGTTTCATCGATAGGATCAGTCGCTTATATGGGGTACACTCTTAATTACGAGCCTACGTTAGTATACAAAATGTTTAACACTCTTTGTAACATAGAGAATTTGTAAATATACTTATATTATCTTTCCTAGGTTGGATGAGCAATATAAGACACTGACATACTTTTATCTGCGACCGTGGTGTAGAATATCCCCTTATCTCATAGGAATGGCTACATGTCACCTTCTTAACAAATGCAACTACGAATTACGGTTATCAAAAGTAACATATTCTGTTTCTATCAGTTTTATCGTTACACCTACATTTCTGTGCATCTATCAATAACGTGATTAATCCAATCTTTTAGAAATTCTTAGTCCTTGGTTGGACGTTGGTAATTCTATGTAATTGCTCGATTCTATTTACACCCGTGAACCATAACACGTCCTTAAACTTAGCCATTCTTTATTTGGCCCTCAATAGAACGGGCTGGGCACTGGGTATAGCCTGGCTGGTAGTTGTATGCACTACGAACCATGCTGGTAATTCGATATTTTTCATGTCACTCAGTAATGCGTTAATGTCATTCTTCTTATTGTAAATTACACCCAAATATATTTGATACGATTGCAGGTATCGTGAAGAAAATCTTATCGCTAGATATTTTTGTTGTTTTGAGTAAATTGGCGTATGGTGCTTATCTTCTAAATCCTATTCTTATACTTTCGGCTTTTTCTTCAAGTTATTATCCTTTCTACGCTGATAACGTCACCATTGTAAGTATAATGAAACTATTTTATTTGGACAATTTCGATGTAATATTACTATTGTATTATGAAATAACAATTCTGTTTTCCAGGGTACCCTGTTCGTTACAATGGCCGTTTGTAGTTTTAGTGCTTCTATTCTCTTATACGCAACAATCGAAATGCCGTTTATGCGATTGTATAATAGTGCACGAGGAAAAGCGAAGCGACATAATTCTTCCTGAATTCTTCGCGTTCGTTGTAGATGTATTTATGATGGTGATTATTATAACAAACGTATAACAATCTACGGGAAATGTTCCAAATACCTGTTAAATAAAAATATGTTAAATATACTAAAGTATATGTGAAACGAAAATCGTGATTAGACAGTGTGCGTTAAACTCAAACGCATTGAGAACCTGTCGACTTATTCGACTCACGCAGTCGATGAACTACAAAAATACCGGGTATCAATTCGCGTCGCTGTAATGTTCGTCAGTATGATCGTTCCTTTAAAATGCATTATTAGATTTACGCATCACGATCATTGCCATGCATAATACTTAATTTGACCATGTTTCGTCGCATATCTACTGAAATTTATGGGTAAAGCTAAGCTATTCCTTCTTTACATAAGCAATTATATAAGCACTAAAGAATTTTTGATGATTTTGTAATATGGATGTAACATTGGCATGGCAAGAACTATGAGTTGTAAAAAGTTATGAATATTAAAGGAATTTTTAGAGTAAAGCACAATTCGTAGTTTTTTAATTATCCGTCCTGTTCTATTCCAAGCGCCTGAATAATGTACTAAAGTTTTGTGATTTTTAGCTTTAATTAATCAGCAGTATTAATATTCATCTATAAAATCGACAATCGACTGAGTACGAAGACCGCTACGATGAGAAATCAGACATTCGAGGCACGTACGTTAGGTGAAGCATCAAGACGAGTGAAAATATGGCAAGAACAAGATGGATATCAGGAATTTTAGGAAAAGAGTCATTTTCATCAAAGTTGTGAAAACAGAGATGAATTTTGTTTTCTCAATTCGAAAATTCGTAATTTTGGGCTTATGAAAATTTTCAATTTTCATAACTCAAAAGTATGATATTTTGAAAATTGACAAACTAGGATATTCGGAAACTGGATATTGGAAAATTTGGGATATCGAAATTTATAAAATCGGTAAATTTATCGCTGTTATCGCCGCTGCGTCATTCATGTAACCGACTATTTATATCTATTTGCTATGCTTGGATCAATAAAACAAATCGAAAATTGATATTACTCATCATGCTATTAACCTTTCAACCTGCAACGTCATGTTAGAGAAGTGGTACGTCCTTTGGAACAAACATAAAGAACACGTGCATGAAATTATGTACGTCCTTCGGGTTACAAGCGACACTTTCTTTTCTTCGCCGCATTCGCATGTGCAGACACATTTTCTGGAAAAAGTTCAAAAAGTGATTCGATATTTTAAAACAATTCCATAAATCTGGAATGAACCATCTGCTTAATATATTTAAATGCGTATGGGCCTACGTACTCTTTGTCAACAGCTGAAGGAGAGCAGTTGTATCGATTCTTAAAAACATACCAAGCATAATAAGCACTGCATAAGTTGAGCCAAGGTAGACTACGACTAAACAATCTACAGCCCTGTCAAACCACCTACATTAAAGGTAATAAAACAAGGGATAATTACAGGGGTACATCGTGCATGCAAAGTCAATAGTATCTTCTTTGAAACCAAACATATGGTACTATATCGACGAAGATAGTTTCCAAGTATAAAATACGCTCTGAAAGCCCCCTCTACATCACACAACAAAATATATAATTATATGTATATTAACAGATACAAGGAAATATGCGATAGGAGCGAACAGACAAAGCAAGGCAAAACGGAACAACGTTTTCTTAGATATATGCTCCGAATGAGCTTTTTTTTGCAGGTGCAGAAATCCTCATGGATACTCCGCTGCTGCTAATAATCGGCAATAGCAGAGTAGTGTCGGACTTTTACCGACTGAAACTCCACGATGACCATCCTACGCGTGTGACAGCAGTGCAACTTTCTGTTGCACCCCCCTCCCGCGTCCTCTTGATTGAGTCAGTCCTAAAAATTCCCTGACTGTTGAATTTGGCGCTACGTGGGGCCATTGCCCCTTCTAGTCGGGGTCCGTTGGGACGGCGATGAAGCGGCTCTAGGCCCCCTGATCGCCATCCTCCACCATCGCGTTATCCAACAAGAGAGAGAGTTTCTCATTCTCCCCTTTTCTGCTCGCCCCTTTGCGAGCATAACTCGCTCGCAGAAGAGGCAGACAGTCTCATATTCCTGTGGCCCCCTCAGCATCGCTTCTACGAACGCCGAGGGGGTCAATCTCTCGCCAATGACGTGACGCAGGATGCAGCGGGACCGCTCCCACGCCGGACAATATTCCAGCACGTGCTACGCCGCGTCCCTGCCCTCCCCGATGCCGGAATGAGCTGATGTCACGTGACAAAAGACCGACGACCAAACGATCCTCATAACTCATAACAATTTATGATCAACTATAAATCTATGAACATGTCACCTTTTTCACAAAATTGGAAAAAATTTTTTGAGAAACTTTAACAGTGTCGAAGTTCCGATAATGCATTGGAGTCTTCACCATTTTTTAAACTTTTATTTAGAAAACTTATAACGGTAGATACAGCATGTGGATTGTATACATTATACTTGGTCGTTTCACCTGCTGCCTCGTCTCACGTTTACTAAAGTATCTTATGTGGACCATAAACGTAACGAACACTCGTCTGCGGCCAGATGAGCGTTGCAACGTCCGTCGTAACGTCTGTCATTTGAATGTTTATGTGACGCCAGCCGTAACATAAGGTAAAATGGAACATCTATCTACATTTAAGAAAAAATGGAAACACCTCGTAGTATACGCGTATATTTCTTGCAATCATTAGATTGTAAAATACAATTTTAGTTACTACCGTTGTTTCAATTATTCGATCAATTGTGATAAATAGCATAATTGTTTAATACAGATGTAGAAATCAACGTATATTTCATATAGAAGGGAAACTAGATATAATGCATGGAATGCCAAGGAGAATGGTATATTTATCTATGACTTTTGTTCATGAAATAACAAACCACCATATCAAATTTAATTTAATTTATACTTTTTACTTGTAGTTTTATATCTCTATCTGGGTATCCTCAACAAATTTCACGTTACATAATATATATGTCGGATTAGGGTTGGAATTTTAGGCGTTCGATGAACCTTCACTCAAATTTACCACCGCGGATATAGCTGATATTTATTGGTACAAATGTGGGCACTACAAAAGGCTGTAAGTAATAGCGGCGATCGGATGGTCGAGATGTTGATGACAACGAATTCAGGTTCGATAACTAATCCACGGTCCACGGGATGACGAATGCGACGTGATATACGTATGACTCCACGTACAAGTAAACTTATCTGCATGAACTACAACAACCCCAAATCCAAGTGGAACTGCCCTTATATATTCCTGTCCCCACCTCTCGGGCCAATCTTTGTTTTTAAGGAGAGCCGTATAATCATTCCATGCCTCTGTCAGGTACACGTCCCTCCCTTTACCGTGGCTACGTCCAGTGACCCGCTATGTCACTTCGAGCCCAAACCCATCGTCATAAAGCCAGATTGGAACATTAAAACTATTTCTTATTTTTATTGCTTAAGTCTAACTATAGTAAAAGTCTGGACGAGGGTATTGGGGTTTTCCCAACATTCCAGACGGGAAGTCCCGATGTCCTTTCATCTCCGACATATACTTTTGTTATATGATACCTATAGTAGTTGCATCCAGAGTTAACATATAATTATAGTCTCTTTTTATATAAAATAATAGTTTCTAATTCGTAAGGACAAGGATTTTGTAGCCTTACATGATTTTAAATGGGCGTTCAGTTTTACTCCACTACTTTGACCAAATACTACTATTCGCTTCGAACGAAGAGAAACAAGACATCTCGTTTTCTGGTATGATTACACACGTACAAAAATAGAAATCTGTTATGCTAATGATCATACAACCAACATCATTCTTCCACATACAAGAACATCATTCTTCTAACTTCGAGCTGACGTCGTACAGAGATAGTTAAATTTCGTAATGCTGCGAATAACAAGATACTTTGGGGTCTAAGAGGTAAACAGAATGTTTTTAGGTAGTAAGAGGCAAAAAGAATTTTTAAGATATCTTGACAAACTTCGTTCGACGAAACTACTGAAAGTCGATTACGATTGCGTAAAGAGAAAGGAGTCAAATCAATCAAAATACGGATAATCAATTACGATTCAACAAATTATACAGTCGGTTAAACTCAAAAAACATAAAAATAATTCTTGTGCAACCTCGACAGTTTTCCTGGGGGCAATTACGTCGCGTTACGTCGCGATTGTGTCACATGCATAATTTTTCATCGAATCAACCGTCGAAACAGAAGCATAAGCTGCGTAAAAATGACGACAGTTGTCGCCGAAGTGTATCTCTTTTCACGATCAACTGCTTGCATTACAGAATTATGTGTTTTTGAAGTCGTTTTTGGACACTAGTGGCGTACGACCGAGGAGATTTGTCAACGAGAACAATTATTGGATAGGAGATCGTCTGACTTGCTCCAAGCTCTCTAAAAATCGCACGACATTTCTGTGACAGAAAGTACGAAAGGACAATTCGATATACCGGAACCCGAACGAGGAACATCCGCCTTTTGAGTTTCGACTTTTTATTGGACGTATGCGGCACAATAGCGCTGTGCAATATCGCATAAAATCAGAAAACCAAGTAAGTATACGGATATTTCAATGTTTGCATCTGGAATCCACATATCCAACGATTCGAGTCGCAATGCTACTTGCAATCAATATGTAGTCATCAGTATGATTTATACAGCAAATTAACGATGTATGTTACGACCGTTCGCGGAGAAACGCGATCGCAAGGAAAACGCGTCTGTGAGAGGCATAAATTCTCGTTACGATTCTGATAATCGACGCCACGAATCGGTCGTTCCCTTGTTTCGATTAGGATAACAGAGGTAGTTCAAATGATTGTTACGCTGAATTAACAGGATTAATATAAGCTTCTATTTCCAACAATATTTAGAATTATAATGAACACGTCACAAATGATTTAACGATGATACAATTAGTTTGTTACTGTAATTCGACCCGTCTTTATGATATTTCTCGATGTATTCGTTTGACTAAACAACTTTGACTTATTCGTCTGAAGCTCTCAATGCATTCCAATCCTCAAATGATACTGATTGCCCTTCGATTTTTTCCTTTGTCTTCTCTAGGAGACGACCCCCACTACGTTCGGGTCTCGCAACTGTTTGCGCATATGACCACATATACCACCTTCTTTGTGTACATAAAGTAACGGACAAAAGGCGAATCGATGTTTCTAGAACTCGTTGCTTGATGACAACTATGTGCTTGTCGCTACTTTGTATATATTTTGCCGGTCATGTATGATAATCTGTGCACTGAGTACCACGAGCGACGGTTAGGAACACGGCGTATAGTAAGCCTCGGGGCATAACAATGTACCTCATTAAGACAACTCATGAAATTTACGTGCGACTTCTTATGATTTCAACGAACTACCAGAAATTTGAGATATTTTGCTGTTTTTCAGGATTAGATCCTATACCAAACGCGAAGCCATCATTATGCTGGATGGAGTATTTCATAATGAAATTCTTTTCGCCGAAAATCTTTCTTATACGGACTTGAGACTGATCAAAGTCTTCGATTTGACGGACAATCAACAATGATTTCTCGCTACGAAATTCCACGCTCGTTATTGAAAGTTCGAATTCTTGTCACCGATTGGGATACATGTTATACAGGGTGGTTGGTACAAGCGGAAAGGTGGTGATTCTACGCGAAAAAAGAAGTCGAAAATATAGAATAAAAATTTTTCGTTCGAGGCTTTGTTTTCGAGAAAATCGACTTTGAATTTTCGCTCGGTACGCGTGCACTTTATCGCGTCTCGTTATAACGGATTTCACTGTAGGTCGTTGTCTCGATGGAAAAATTAAAAAAAAAATTTTTTATTCCATATTTTCGACTTCTTTCTTCGCGTAGAATCACCCCCTTTCCACTTGTACCACCAGTTACCAACCACCCTGTATATCGCGATCTGCGTCCGATGAAAAATCGACTAAACTTACGATACGCTTGGGTATTGAGAACACGATAGACATGGAAAATTAAAAACGTTGTCACCATTGCTAAAAGGAACTTTCCCACGGAAGCTGGCGTCATAAAATTGCTTAGGAAGATTCTTACGTTTTGGTCGTTTCAAACGGAACAATCGTTACTTTCTTTTGGACATTGAACAGGCGAAATTTTGATTGGATAAATCGTGGAGGAAGGTGTACTGCGAGTATTTTATAAAAATTTGCACTTCGGTGTGCCATCTTAACATCTTGCTCGACAAGATGCAAGGGTGTAAAACAAAGGAAAAAAGATGAAAAATCGAGCAAAGATCGAGTCGACAAGATTTCAATCAAGCTCTGTGGATGTTCGTCGAAAATGCAAAAGACGACGAGGAATTTGAACGATCCTAAAAGCATTCTTGGCAATTAGAAAACAGCGCGGTCTTGTCGATCAAATAAAACGCACCCACGGTTAATTTTTTCATGTCTGTTTGAGGAACCAGCTCGACGAATGCGGATCTAAGAAACAAACGTTCGTTATGGGTAAAGACTCTTGCGCCGAAGGAGTATGTCGACGAAGGAAAAGATTTTTATTTGTTATGCGTATCCCTCCAATTCGCTGTTCGCAAGGTGGATGGGCGCGTAGCCCTATGCAAAAAGCCAACTTATTTGCAAGTCACTTAACTAATGTGACTCTTCACTTGCACTCTCCCTTCCAGATGTCTCCTCCTATTGAACTCATAAAATTAGCCAAGATTTAGAAAAGAAAAAATATTACTCTGCGGTATTCCTGGACATTCAGCAGGCGTTCGACAAAGTGTGCCATGAAGAAATTTCGCTGAAACTAAAGAAAATCCTACCACACACCTACTACTCCATCTTAATATCATATCAATAGGCTGTTCATGATAAGATACTTAGACGCTACAACCACAACATTTCCAATAGAAACTGACATAGCCCAAGGCAATATCCTTGGACCTTAGTTCACCATCTACAATGCCGATTTCCAACTTTAACAGAAATAACCACGGCGATATTTGCTGATGATATAGCTTTATTGCCGTTTCACGTAGATCCGATAATTCCAAGGTCTCGACTCTGTGGGAAAATGGTTCTACGAATGGCGCTTCAAAATAAATGAAAACAAATTCAGTTATATAATCTTCACGCTGCAAAAATAATTCTGCCCGCAGGCGACCATTCCAATTCCAAATAAAGATACAGTCAGATATCTGGGCATGATTCTGGACAGAAAAATAACATGGAAATGACATATCGTAAATAAATCCAAGCAATTTAAATAAAAATTTAAAAAATTCTACTGGCTCATTGGTAGACTTTCCATCTGAAGCGCGCACAGTAAAATGATGCTATATAAAGACTATATTAAAACCTGTTTGGGCCTACGGGATCCAACTACGGGAAACAGCGAGTAATTCTCCAACAATTCCAATCAAAAACTCTAAGATTCTTAATAGATGCACCTTGGTATGTTACCAACGAAACAATACATCGCGACCTTAAGATATCCACAGTTAAAGAAGAAATATCCAAACTTAGCAACAGATATAATATAAGAGTTAACAACCACCAAAACCCATTAGTTACCCAATTACTTGACACGACGGACCAGATCCGCAGATTAAAAAGACAAAACCCTTTAGATTTAAGCATTAGATGCAACTAGAATCAAACATACTCTAAACTCTTATAATCCAAGTTACAGTATCACGCCAAAATAATTTACTTGTAATTCTCAATGACAATTGATTGTAAAAAGTCTCCCAAATAAAAAAAAAAAAAAAAGTGTAACGCGTGAATCACGTGGCGGTAAAAGTCGATGAAATAACAAACCGGTCAAGACTATCCAGCCACGCATATGAAAGTGGAATGTTAATTGGTCGCAACCAGCGAACGTACACTCCTCGCCAAAAAGATAGTCGCGGTGTGCTATCTTTAATTTCTCAACGACAAGTGTAAAGTTTTTCGTCTGTAACGTATAATATATAACGTTTGTTGAAAATAATTAAAAACATTATGAGATTTAGTGTGTAACAAAAAAAAAATTGTTTTATTTTAAGAACGAAATAATAGCACACTCTGTTAGTATGTTTAGAAATTGCTCAGTAGTTCATGATCTATCAACGAGTAAAGATTACAGTGCAATATTATATAACTTTATAAGAATAGGACGCGGAGAAAAATTAAACGAGTCTGAAAAAAAGCAAATTCTTAAACTAAAACAGCAACAATTATCAGTAGCAGAAATATCGAAAGTAATAAAAAGATGTCGTAAAGTAATACACAATTTCTTAAAAAATGTTGAAGATTACGGCAATTTTGCGTGTAGCTTCCAACTCGAGTTAACAACGAAGCAAATAATTGAAAAATCTAGTGTTAGTGCCAGTGTTTCAAGTGTTCGTCGAGATTCTACTATCCTGCAAAAATATCAAGAAGCTAGAATTGAAAAAGAAACCTTCGTTAACAACGAAACACAAAGCAGAACGTTTACGCTTTGCAAAAGAAAGAATGCATTCGAAAAAGAAATGGAGAAGAGTACTATTTTCAGACGAAAAAGATTCAGTTGCATGGTCCTGATGGGTTCCAATATTATTTTCATGACATAAGAAAAGAGACAATGTCAGCAATTCGACGACAAATGGGAGGAGGCAGCGTGATGGTTTATTATTAGCATGATGGTTATTTCGGTAAGACAAGTATCAAGTTCATCGATGGGAGAATGAATAGTGTCCGATACATAAATGTAATCAAAGAACAAATAAATAATCATGCAGGACGTATTTCTGGAACTGACCAAATCTTTCAACAAGATAATGCATCTGTAGTCTGCACACTCTCAGGGCCTATTATTAAACGTACCTATTACTAAATAAGTATATATGTTTGATAAGTAATTACTGTCAGTTACAATTTATGTTGTTTATTATTTTTTTACTGTACATGTGCTATCATTTCGTTCTTAAAATAAAACAATTTTTTTGCTTACATACTAAACCTCATAACATTTTTAATTATTTTCAACGAACTGCATATTCTTAACTCATAATGTTTTAATATTACATGTTACAGACGAAAAATTTTACACGCGTTATTGAGAAATTAAAGATAGCACACCTCCGCTATTCTTTTGGCAAGGAGTGTCACAAGTAAAATGATAGCGATATTTTACATCATCAATGATGTGTCCTGAATCGAACACGCTTTATCATGCTTCAATTTCATCGGAAACCGTTGAGTCTCTCGAGCTCCATTCGCCATTCGAAACCCGTTCGACGCAGTCGTATTTTCGAACATAGTACCGACATAGAACATTATTGCGAACAAGAGAAGAAAATACATTCGCGTGGCTGCCGATATTCCTCTATAATCAATTCTAATAACCAAGTGTAAATCTCATTTCAAAGTATGAAGTGCGGAAGAATTTCGTGGACATGGTTATCCCTTCTATCTTTAACAAACTTTTACGTGTCAATACAAGCGACCGAACTAGACCCCATGATCACGAAGAAGCTACTTCCAGTGTACGCGGTTTTGGAAAATGCTGATCTTCTAAATTCCAGCAGCTGTCGGACCCAGATAGATGTATTTCGAAATGCGGTGAATAACCAGATACTTTGGGCTCTAAGAGGTTAATAGAACTTTTGAGATATATAGCCGAATTCGGTTTCGCGAAGCTACCACCAGTCAATCACAGCGAAAGAAAAGAAGGAAGCAAACTAAACGAAATACGTACAACCGACCTTGATTCAAAAAAATGTATACCGTGTTTGCGATTGTGTTTAGTGACATGTTCTCGGTGAACACGTTTATACCGCGGAAAATTCGAATCAAAAACGATAGAAACAATTCTTGTGCAACCGCGAAGATTCTTCTGATTACGGTACCATCACGCTACGTGTTTTATCGAGCCAACTCCCGACTTTGCGATTTTCCTCCTACGTTGCATAAGAAACTAGTTCCTTCGTATAGGGCGTGTAAAAGCTGCGGTCGTCGTCGTCATAGTTTTTCCAATCAGCCGATGCTGTTGGCTTCAAACGGTGCGATTAATTTTCACACCGCTCCAGATCCTTATCGCAAATTGCAGCCCGAGTTGTTACCAATGAGATATCATGTGTTTTTTAAGCGTTGGATATCAGTGGAATGCCATCCAGAGGATTTGTCATCGGGAACAATCATTGGTTAGGAGACCCACAAGATTGCAAGCATTTCTCTGAAAATCGCACGCTATTACTATCAGAGAAAGTACGAAAGAACAATTCGATATACCGGAACCCGAATGAAGAGTACTCACCTTTTGAGTTTCGTTTTTTTATTGCACGTGCGCGGCACAATAGCACTGTGCAATATCATGTAGAAGTAGAAGACGAAGTAAGCAAATGGATATTCTAGAATTAGTATCTCGATTGTATATCTCTAACGATTCAAGTTCCAATGCGAATTACAATCAGTATGTAGTCAGTTTGTGCAGTCAATTAAGAATTTATCGCATTAAAATAATATTAATAGATGATATCATTAATATTAAAATATTTCATGAAATTTACGTGCGAATTTTTACGGTCACGACGGACGATCAGAAATTTGAGAAACTGCATTCATTTTAGGATTTGATCACGCTTGGACTTTGCTTACCGGCATCCTGCAGCATAGGCGATGTTGCCACTATGCTCGATAAAGTATTTCGTAATGAGACACTTTTCATTGGAAAACTTTTTAATATACACCTCAAGCTCATCGAAGTCTCCGATTTGATGGATAATCGTCAATGGCTACTCTCTGCGAAAATGATCTCCATCATGTACGTACATTTCAAACTCGTAATTTGAAACTTGAATTTTTGTCACTTCAGATATATATTACATATCTCAAGATCTGCATCCGATAAAATGCCATGTAAGAATTTTAAAATTCTGATTACAGAGGAGTTTTGTTATCGTTGTGTGCTACCGTAATAGCGGCCACAATATACGACGTTTTCCTCGATCGGAAGCGTTTAAATAAAGAAAGGGGGAAGCTGACGTTCGAAAGTACCAACTCGATAGGTAAGCCACACATATATTGATACTTGATATTAAATATTACTTAACACGAAACTGCGCTCACGTAACCAATTTTAATTATTTTTATCGCCTCGAGATGGAATGGGAATCACGGGAATGCATATAACGTACGGTTAACTTTGAATAGAATTGGAGAACATAAAAGAAGAGAAACGCGAAACCGGCAATGAGGAACCGGCACCCCGCGAGTCGGAGCAGCTAAATCGTATCAGCAAACATCTTCTGTGTTTTTCATTTCTCACCAATGTAAAAGAAATATTTAAGCCGGAAAAGGGTGGTAATAATCTGCGAGTATTCTACGGCTTGAAAACATTGACAATGGCATGGATTATTCTGGGGCACGTAGTGTTCTACGCATTTCACGTTATGAGTAAGAAACGAATTTTAACGATGTTTTAATTTTAATACTCCGATCCGATTTCTGATCTACCATGTATTTTTTTAATACAATCACTTATGTATACAGGTAACAAATGGCTTGTATATATACTGGCTGAAAGTTTACTCTTTCAAATCATAAGCAACTTCACATTATCGGTGGATGCATTTTTCTTTATGAGTGGCTTTCTGTTATCATATTCATTTCTGAAGGAACGACGAAAATATCAGGGAATTCCGCCTATAGCAAAGAGGATGAACGAATTTTTTCAAAAGATTGTCAAACGATATATAAGGTATAGTATAGTATCAATGCTTGATTAATTCTATCGATGAGATTTCGATGATAATAAAATAAATATATTAACTTCGAAGGCTTACACCTGCATATTTCTTCGTTATATTAATCGCGATATTGAATTTTACCTGGCATCATCATGTCTCAGCGCTTCTTCCTGTTGAGCATCCAAATACTAAGTGTTCCAAATATTGGTGGACTAACATACTTTACATCAACAACTTCTATAGATGGGATGAGCTAGTACGTATACTTTCTCAGATAATCTATTGCAAATATCGGTCGCGTTATTGCAAAAGAATCGTTTCGGAGAGAAGTACTGTTTGCAGTGTCTCACATGGAGTTGGTACCTGCCCAACGATATGCAGTTCTTCGTATTTGGAAGCTTTCTTCTAACTTTATCGATCACGTGAGTTTTTAATTTCGTTCTTTGATCCCTTAGAACCCAGTTTTACCTGGGCTCTAAAATCGACTGTTTCAGGCATTACAATATTGCCGTGGGTATAGGTGTTGTTGCGCTAGTTTCATCGATAGGATCACTAGTTTACACGGGGTACACTCTGAATTACCAGCCTATGTAAGCATACAAAATGTTTAACACTCTTTATAAAATAGGGAATTTGTAAATATACTTATATTCACTTTTCTAGGTTGGACGGACAATATAAGACACTCACATACTTTTATATACGACCGTGGTGTAGAATACCGCCATACCTCATAGGAATGGCCACATGTCACCTTCTTACAAAATGGAATTACAAATTGCATTTTTCAAAAGTAATGTATACTTTGTTTGTTCGTTATACTTATATTTTTCTGCATCTTTCAATAATGTGATTAATTTTATGTTTCAGATAACCTTAATCGCTGGTTGGTCCGTGGCAATTTTATGTAATTGTTCGATTCTCTTCGGACTCGCGAACAAGAACATATCTTTAGGTCTCTCCGTTCTTTATCTGGCCCTCAGTAGAACATGCTGGGCATTAGGTATTGCCTGGCTTGTAGTTGCATGCACTACGAATAATGGCGGTAAGTAGATATTTTTCATGTCACTCATTAATACGTTAATGTCATTCTAGTTATCGTAAAGATACTCTTTGAGTAATGCGAATTATTTAACGTTTCGTGAACTACACTCAAGTATATTTGTTACGTTTGCAGGTATCGTGAACAAAATCTTATCGCTGGATATTTTCGTCCCTTTCAGTAAATTAACGTATGGCGTTTATCTGATAAATTGTATTATTATTCTTTCGTTATATTCGTTAGATAATTATCCTCTCTTTCTCTATTACACCAATATTGTAAGTATGATAAGGTAGTTTCATTCGAACAATTTCAAAGTAATATGAATCCTATGTAATAATAACATATTATGTTTTTTCAGTCCTATACTGCCATTACAGTGATTATTTGTAGTTTCATTGCCGCTATTGTTCTGTCCGCAACAGTAGAAATGCCGTTTATATCACTCGTTCGACTGTATAGTAATCCGGCAAGTATGAAATAATCATATACTAATACATATTTTTAAGCCCCTCAGTTAATAAAGTGATGAAATTACTCTCTCGATATATGCACTTTGTCTGTGTGTCCGTCTGCCTGTCTCTCTCAATCTTAAAACATTTCCATTTATTATGATGTTCTCTGGAACCACAATTGGGAAAATAGCGTCTGTTGTTTAACGTAGATGTCCAGCATTATATTGTATCGTATAGTGTATTACATATCTTTCTTCCTTTCTTTCCCCTTTTTTCCCATTGTCTCTTCCTGTCTATTTTGTTGAAGTGATTCTCACTTCTAGGAAAACTCTACATCTTCTCTAGTGTTTAGTTATCTTAGTCCTCGAAGCCATCGAAAATCAATTTGAAGGGCCTCTCAGCCTCATAGCCTTTTCTAGGAACATAGGAACATGTCATGCACGGAAGATGTACCGGGCTATAGACAAACCAGTTCTCGTAGTTATATAAATACCCATAGAGTAAAATGTCACGTAAACTTGAAAGTTATATGATGAAAACAAGATAGCTAAGCCGTAACGTTTTTAATTTAAACTACTTTTTGATATCTTGATATTAAAAAATCTAATTATATTTGTTACATAGTTTAAAAAAACACTAATTTTGTAAATTAAAAATTTAACAAATTCATGAATATAACAAACTTAATATTTATTTATATATTCATATTTAATATATATTATATATTCCAAAAAATTATTTATATTTAAACTTTTTAAACATTTATATACACTACAATGAAAACTTTACTGATTTTAAATTATTTAATATTCATAAACCTAAATATTAATTTAATACTAATTATAAATTATTTTTATTTAAATATTTTTCCCCCATTAAAAAAATTAATATACCTAATTTTTTATATTATTTTTATAATAATAAATATTTTAACATTAAAACAAATAATTACATTAACTTTATTTATTTTACTAATTCTTTTTATTATTGTTTCTCTAATTATATTTTTTTACTTTATTTGCTTAGTTAATAAAATATAAAAAAAAATAATTATTTAAAATTAATATTAATCTTATTTATATTACTTATTATAATTATTCAAATAAAACAAATTAAAATAATATTACAAAATTTAAATTTTTCTAAAAATAATAAAATAAATATTATTAAAAAATTATATTGAAAACCTAATTATTGTATTTTATTAATGTTTATTATTTTTTTAATTATAATATTACTAATTATAACAAAAATTTGTTATATTAAAAATAAAAATCTTCGAGCAATAAAATGAAAAAAGTCATTTCAATAATTTATAAAACTCATATATTTAATTCACCTTTATCATTTATTAATTTACGTTCCCCAATTAACATTAATTATTTATGAAATTTTGGATCAATTCTTGGAATATTTTCAATAATTCAAATTATTTCGGAATTTTTTTATCTATACACTTTGCTTTTTTTTATTAAACTCTATTTTCCTCTCAATATTTACAATTGAGTATACACTGATCAAGTACGCGACTGGTCTGAGGGTAGAAACCGGTAAAGATATGTTGACTATTCCAAGGACACAGTACGAATGAAGTTTTACTGACGATACTGTGTCTGAGGAAATCTGGAGATGGATGTGTCTAAGGACACGGGACCATCGGATTTGTTGACAATTTCGGTTAGGAAAGTGAGGGCAGTAGACACCGCTTCTGATTGGATAATAAGAAGGGCGGTGATACTTGTACAAAAAAAGATACTTGTTTAGTCCGAAGGACCTTAACTATGAAAATGCCAAGACCCATGGTGGGTCCTTAAGACTATTGAACATACGCGCCAAGGATGTGCAGATATCTGGCTGCCATCTTGCCCGCTGTCACTGTGTGTGGGCTGGTCACTGATGTGGATTGATGTTACAGGGTCATGGCTTCGAAACTCTATTGTAAACTAACGCTAGTAGCGTGCGAATCTGGAATAGTATACACTGTACTTATACTTCTATTTATACTTACTCAAATATATTTCTATTATTTATTCATTCACGCATTCCTCTTTATTCAATTCCGAGATAAACCTCAACATATTTCAAAACAAGCTCGCATTTGAAGTGTCACAGTACTAATTCTTGATCACCGAATTATTAACACAGCCGCTCAAAATTGCACTGTTTTCTACACTTCCTCCATTATTCCTATATCCTGATATATTTTACGAGCTAATCTTGAAATCCTGATTTTATGTTGCTTCGTATATAACACTATACTTTTTTATTAAATGTGAACATACACGTAAAAACACGATGTATAAATTATATTCGATTTAAGAATAATTAAAACTTTAACAATTCTTTCCAAGGGAACGGCTGAGTTGCTACGACCCAGTTCCCTTGAGATCTATTATCTCCACAATGAATACAATACGATATTATTAATAACAAAAGAAAAACAATAAAAAAGAATTTGATCGTGAAAACCCCGCGACTCGCCACTTTAATTAAGAAGGAAAAAAATAATGGGAAGAAAATAAAACGATGGGGCAAAGTATCGAGTCGACGAAATTTCAAACAAGCTCGGATGTTAGTCAAAAATGGGGAAAACGACGTAAAATTTAAACGATCTTAGAAGCCTACTTTACAATTCATGAACAATACGATTTTGTTCGCGTCAAATAAAACTCATTCACGAGTAATTTTTATGTCCCTCTCAGAATCTAGTTAGACGAATGCAAATCTAAGAAACGGTCGTTCCTTACAGAATGAAAGCCCTTTCGTCGAAGAAGTACATCGTTTCAGGAAAAGATTTTTACTTTTTAGGCGTGAAGTACGTGACGGTGAAAGTCGATAAAGTAACAAACCGGTCAAGACTTTACCTAGCCCGCGTATAAACCTCGACCTTGAAACTTCCTTAATGCGTTGCACAAGAAACTAGTTCCTTCGTACGGCGCGAGTAAGAGTTACTATCGTCGTCGTCATAGTTTTCCCGATCAGTTGATGCTGTTGGTTTCAAACGGTGCGCTTAATTTTCACACCGCTTCAGATCCTTATCGCTAATTGTATCACGAGCAGTTTCCAATGAGAGTTCACGTGTTTTTTAAGCGTTGGATTGTAATCTAAACTGTAGTGGAGTGCCATCCAGAGGATTTGTCATCGGGAATAATCATTGGTTGAAAGCGATAATAGTGAAGAGAAGAGCAGCAGAAGAGGAGGAGGAACGACAAAGAGGAAGCACAGCAAGGAAGCAAAGGCCAAAGAAAGATAAGCGTTAAATATAAGTAAAGACAATATAAGAGATGTAATCTGGAAGTCGTCCAAAGCCGAAAGGCACGGACTAAAATAAAATAATAATAATAATAATCATTGGTTAGGAGACCCACAAGATTGCAAGTTTTCATTGGAAAACTTTTTAATATACATCTCAAGCTGATCGAAGTCTCCAATTTGGTGGATGATCATCAATGGCGACTCTCTGCGAAGATGATCTCTATCATGTACGTAAACTTCAAGCTCGTAATTGAAAACTCGATTTTTTGTCTAGCCAGATTTATATTACATACGTCGAGATCTGCATCCGATAAAATACCACCTAGGAACGTTAAAATTATGATTACAGAGGAGTTTTGCTATCGTTGTGTGCTACCGTAAAAGCGGCCACAGTATACGACGTTTTCGTCCATTGAAAGCGTTTAAATAAAGAAAGGGGAAAGATTACGTTCGAAAGTAACAATGCGATAGGTAAGCTGCACATACATTGGTACTTGATATTGACTATCACTTATCACAAAACTATGCTCACGTTACCAATCTTACTGATTTTTACCGCTTCAAGTTTATTACATGGCAATGTATGTGACGCACGGATTACTTTGAATAAAATTGGAGAACGTAAGAGAACAGAAACGCGAAACCGACAACAAGGAACCGGCACTCGCAGAGTCGGCAAAGCAGAATCGCATCAGCCAACATCTTCTGTGCTTTTCAGTTTTAACCAACGTAGAGGAAATATTTAAGATGGAAAAGAGTGAAGATAAACTACGTTTATTCTACGGTTCGAAAACGTTAACAATGGTATGGATTATTCTGAGGCACATCGTATTCTTTGGATTTCATGTTCTGAGTAAGAAACGAATTTTAACGATATTTTAATTTTACCACTCCGATCCGATTTCTTATCTACTATATATTTTTTTAATGCAGCCACTCATGTATACAGGTAACAAATGGTTTGTATATACAATGAACGGCAATATATTCTCGCAAATCATAAGCAACTTCACATTATCGGTTGATACATTTCTCTTTATGAGTGGTTTTCTGTTATCATATACATTTCTGAAGGAACGACGAAAAGACAAGGAAGTAGTAGTAAAGAGAATGAATGAATATATTCAAAAGATTGTCAAACGATATATAAGGTATAGTATAGTATCAATGTTTAATTATTTCTATCGTTGAGATCTGGACGATAATAGAATAAATACATTAACTTGGAAGGCTTACACCTGCATATTTCGTTGTCATACTGATAACGATATTGAATTTTACCTGGGACGATCATGTCTCAGCGCTTCTTCCCGTTGAGCATCCAAATGTTGAGTGTTCCAAATATTGGTGGATTAACATACTTTACATCAACAACTTCTATAGGTAGGATGAGCTAGTACGTATACTTTCTCAGATAATTTATTGCAAACATCGTTCACGTTACTACAAAAGAATTCGTTTCGGAGAAAAATACTGTTTGCAGTGTCTCACATGGAGTTGGTACTTGTCCAATGACATGCAGTTCTTCGTATTTGGCAGTTTTCTTTTAACTTTATCGATCACGTGAGTTTCTACTTCCGATTTTTAATCCTTTAGTGCCTAGTCGTACCTGATCTCTAATATCAATTATTTCAGGCATTGCCATGGGCATAGGCATTGTTTTGTTACTCTCATCGATAGGATCACACGCTTACACGGGATACACCCTTATTTACCAGCCTACGTAAGAATACAAAATGTTTAACATTCTTTATAACATAAGGAATTTGTAACTATACTTCTATTCACTTTTCTAGGTTGGACGAACAATATAAGACAGCGACATACTTTTATATACGACCGTGGTGTAGAATACCGCCATACCTCATCGGAATGGCCACATGTCACCTTCTTACAAAATGGAATTACAAATTGCACTTATCAAAAGTAATGTATGCTGTTTGTTCGTAGACTTATATTTTTCTGCATCTTTCAATAGCGTGATTAAATTTATGTTTTAGAAAAGCTTAATCGTTGGTTGGTCCTTGAAAACTTTATGCAATTGTTCGATTCTCTTAACTCGCGAACAAGAACATATCTGTGGCGGATCGGTATCAACAGGACGCCGACAGGTCGAGGCATCAACGCGGCGCAACACCTCCCGGGCGATCCGCGGGTACCAACCGCCGAAACCAGAGGGTTACTACGACGACGAGTCTGTCTGTCTCGCTCGCGGTCGAATATACGGGCGCACGATATAAATACCGCACATAGCGAGACTCCCTCTATGTCTAAGGCAGGGACTACCGGGCATAGTCTTACTGACGAGTCCACCGGTAGTCCCGGGACGAAACGCTCATTCCATTTTCAGCTAGCTCCAACACACCTTCCTTACATATCCTTAGGTATATCCGTTATTTATTGGACCCTCAGCAGAACAGGCTGGGCATTAGGCATTGCCTGGCTAGTAGTTGCATGCACTACGAATAATAGTCGTAAGTCGATATTTTTCATGTCACTCAGTAATGCGTTAATGTCATTCTCCATACTATAAAAATACTCTTTGTGTAATGTGAAGAATTTAACGTTTTGCACACTACACTCAAGTTTATTTGTTACGTTTGCAGGTTTCGTGAACAAAATCTTATTGCTGGATATTTTCGTCTCTTTCGCTAAATTAACGTATGGTCCTCATCTCCTTAACCCTATTACTGTACTTTTGGCTTACTCTTTAAATTATTATGTTTTATACGTTAATATCGTCACCTTTGTAAGTATAATGAAACTATTTCGTTCGGGCAATTTCGACGTAATATTAATATCACGAAATAACGTTTCTGCTTTTTTACTCCGTTACAATAATTATTTGTAGTTTCAGTGCATCTATTCTGTCATCCGCAACAATCGAAATGCCGTTTATATCACTTCTCTGATTGTATTTTAGTGCACGAAGCAGAACCAATGAAGTTGGTAGTAAAAATTAGTCTGAGTCGTCCAATTAGTAAACTTATGGCAGGAAGTTAGTCTTTCATGTGTCGAAATATTGAAAAATATATCTTTATCGCAGTGATCTCTTAACTGCATGTAAGTGATTGTTTCATAAAATCTCCTGGTTCGTTATTCATAATGTTGTTTAATTTATTAAAATTCCTGGGAAGACGAATTAATTAAGAGAATCACTTGCGGAAAAGTTTTACACGCTCATCTTTATTGATGAGGATATTGTACATAGGAAAGTAATTTGGACGACGTAAATAAGATTATATACAAATAAATATAGATCTCTGAAGGAGGAGAAAAAGTCTTTGCCGTGCAGTACACGGCGACCTTCTCATAGTTGTTTTTCGTTCCTAACACTGTCATATGCCTTGCATATTTAAAAAAAAAAGAGACTTGGAGAACATGATAAAAAACGCGTAGACAATGTTGCAAGTTCACGTCACAAGACCATAAGGTAAGCACAGAATGATCGAAACCAAGGAAACGATACCGCCGTCAACTGACCCCATGAAGGACAGAAGAGAAGACAGAGAAGTCCGACACAACGACTGTGAGGAGAACGGCCCGGAGGAGGCTATGGAGACGGAGCCTTCCCCGACCTGAGCGGAAGAAGAGGAGAAGGACCGCTGCTCCTGCAGTGCAATCTTAACCGCCGGGCTCAGGATTTAATGTTCCAGAGCCTGACGGAGCGGCGGATTGCTCTGACGGCAGTGACCGAGCCGTACAGCATTCCCGACGCGTCACGAGGCGCTGGGGATCTGAACGGTTCGGTCGCCGTGTTCTGGACCAGGATCGCAGGGAGCCCCTCTTGCTCGGTGATCGAGCGGGGACGGGGCTTTGTGGCCGTGAAATGGGGCGACCTGGCAGTGGTGGCCGTCTACGTGTCGCCCAACATCAGCCGGACAGAATACGCCTCCTTCCTGGACGGGCTCGCGGCTTGCGCAAGGCGTTTGGGCGCCTGTCCGTCACTGGTTCTCGGGGACTTCAACGCCCACTCAACAGCGTGGGGCTCCCGCAGGACCAACGGAAAGGGGCGCGACGTACAGGACTGGGTGGCCGCACTCGACCTGCGGCTTATGAACCGGGCGTCGTCCAGCACGTGCATGGCGTGGCGGGGAGAGTCCATAGTGGACCCCACATGGGCAAACCCTGCCGCATCCCGCCGTGGTTCCGGTT
This sequence comes from Bombus bifarius, assembly GCF_011952205.1. Taxonomy (NCBI): domain Eukaryota; kingdom Metazoa; phylum Arthropoda; class Insecta; order Hymenoptera; family Apidae; genus Bombus; species Bombus bifarius. The sequence continues at coordinate 779,076 of NW_022884591.1, forward strand.
GGGAAGTTTTCCCGGAGGAGACCCTCTCGGACCACCTCTACATCTTGATGGAGGTGCCGGTTGGCGGCGCGATGGGCGACCGTTCGTTGGGTGCGCATGGGCCCATCGGCCCACCAGGAAGGAGAAGAAGATTCCCGCGGTGGGCGATGACCCATGGCGGCGGCCGCTATAGCCGTCGCTTGGTTAGAAGAATCCAGGTCCGACGAGGACGCGGAAGCGGGAGCGACCCGGCTGAGGCGCGACATGCACGCGATCCGCGATTCGTGTATGCCGCGGTCTGGAGCCGCTCGCCGCGCCGGCGCTGTGTACTGGTGGTCCGAGGAGATAGCTCGTCTCCGTGAGACATGCATCCGCGCCCGGCGCCAGTACACCAGATCCCGCCGCAGGCGGCGGGTGGACGAAGACACGGTGGCTCGTCTGTAAGAGGCCTACAGCGAAGCGCGAAGGCTCCTGCAACGAGCCATCAAGGAGGCGAAGAAGCGGACCTGAGACGAGCTTCTGGCCAGCCTCGACTCTGACCCCTGGGGGCGCCCTTACAAAATGGTATTGAACAAATTCCGTCCATGGTCACCTCCCTTAACGGAGAGCATGGACCCTCGATTCCTGGACGAGGTCGTCGGCACCTTGTTCCCGGGAGCAGCGGACGAGGGAGATGGCAACCCTACCGAAGAGGAGGAGCAGGAGCCTCAACCGCCAGAAGAAGAACCACGTGTCTCCGCGGGAAGGTGGAGCCCGGAATCGAGGGTCACCGAGGAAGAACTGGCCGGAGCCGTCGGGAGGATCGGAGCGCGGAAAGCACCGGGTCCCGATGGAGTCCCGGTCCGCCTGTGGAAGGACGTCGCCGGCGTCTTGGCCCCGAGACTAATGCGTCTGTTCGACGGATGCCTGTCTCGGGGTGGATTCCCGCGTCGTGGAAGGAGGGGCGGATGGTCCTGCTGCCGAAGCCGGGGCGCTCCCCGGACTCGCCCTCCGCCTTTCGGCCGGTGTGCCTTTTGGACGAGGCGGGCAAGCTGCTGGAGAGAGTGGTGGCTGCCGGCCTGGAGTCGCATCTGTCCCGGAGTGTGCCCGGACTGCACGACGGCTAGTTCGGTTCCCGGAGAGGGCGGTCTACGACCGACGCTATCGCCCGCGTCCGCTCTCTTGTCGAGGGGGCCGAGCGGCGTGGTTACGTGGCGCTGGCCGTGTCCCTGGACGTGGTCAACGCCTTTAACAGCATCCCCTGGGACAGGATATGCCGGGCCCTCGAATTCCATCGGGTGCCCGCGTACCTGCGGGGTGTGATCCGGGCGTTCCTCCGGGACCGGAGTATCGTCTATACCGTTCGGGGCGGAGGGGTGACCGGGAGGGCTGTACACCGCGGGGTCCCGCAAGGTTCGGTGTTGGGTCCGTTGTTGTGGAACATCGCGTACGACGCAGTGCTTCGGACGCCGATGCCTCCGAACTCGACACTGACGTGCTACGCCGACGACACGTTGGTGCTGGTCTGGGGCACGGCATGGGGTAGAACCGTCCGCCTGGCGGAGTTGGCGGTGGCCTGCGTGGTCGCCGAGATCAAGGGATTGGGACTGAGGGTGTCCCCAGAGAAGTCCGAGGTAATGTGGTTTTGCCGTTAGGCCGATCACGGGACGCCTCCAGCGGGTTATCGCCTGAGGTTGGAGGGGGTTGAGATCGGGGTCCGAACCAGCATGAAGTATCTGGGCCTAAGCCTCGACAGCCATTGGACTTTCAGCGCTCACTTCGAGCGCCTGGCGCCGTCTGTTGAGGCGACCTTAGGACGTTTGCTGCCTCGGCTGGGCGGGCCCGACGTCGGAGTGCGCCGGCTGTACGCCGGCGTGGTGCGATCGAAGCTCCTCTACGGAGCTCCGATCTGGGCAGAGGACCTGATGACCAACTGTCGCAGTCTCCTAGCGATCAGGAGGCTGCACAGGACGGTGGCCATCAGGGTAGTGAGGGGCTTCCGCACCATTTCTGCGGCGGCAACGGCGGTGCTAGCCGGGTTTCCCCCGTTCGAATTGCAGGACCCTGAGGTGTCGCGAGATTTACCTCCACACTCGGGGTGTGTCGGGCGGGGTGGGCCCAGCGGGCGCCGACGTCAGGGTTCGGGCTCAGCGAGCTTTGCTTGACAGATGGCGCGCCAACCTCGACACGAGAGCGGGTGCACCGGGGATAAGGGTCCTCGGGGCCGTCCTTCCAAACTGGGACGTTTGGTTGGACGGCGGCGGACCTCCTCTGACGTACAGGGTGACGCAGATGCTCACCGGACACGGCTGCTTCGGTGAGTATCTGCACCGAATCGGGAAGGAGGCGACCGCGCGCTATCACCACTGCGATGCGAGCGTGGATTCAGCGCAGCACACGCTGGAATACTGCCAGGCGTGGGCGCGGCCGCGCCACGACCTCATCGCGGAAATCGGATGGGACCTTTCGCCGCCGACGATCCTCGAGGCATTGTTGGTAAGCGAGAGAAGGAGGAGGGCCGTGACCTCCTTCTGTGAGCAAGTTATGCTTCGAAAAGAGGCCGCGGAGAGGGTGAGGGTGCGGTACTCTCACCCTGAGAGGATTGACCGGCGAGGGCGCGGCAAAGGCCATGGATGCGCTTCAGTGAGGCGCGCTAGGTCCGCCGCGCCCCCCGGTGGGGTGCAAACTTAGGCGCTGGCAGCTCAGCGCCCCGGGGCCCCAAAGCAGTCCAGTAGGGGAACCGGACTGTCTGGCACGGCGGCTCCGGCGACGAGGGACGGTGTGACAATGGCCACACACCGCTCCATCAAGCGGGGGGGGGGTGTATCGTTCACACCGGTTCCCGGGCCCCTTTCGATCGCAGCCGGGACGGTCATCGTGGAGGTTTTAGTCGGTTGGAGTCCGGCACTGCCACGCCGCTTTTCCCCAGAAGCGGCTTGGTGTCCGTGCGGATTTCCTCCACGTTAATAATAATAATAAAAAAAAAGAATGATCAAAACCTAATCCATTATTCAGGATTCAAATGCACATAGAATGCTCGAGACACCAAGCTGGAAAGTGGCGTAGCAGCAATGATTATTTGCTGCAAGGAAGAGAAGCTGGCAAAGATTAATTATTATTATGAATAATTGACAGAGTTATTTTAAGCAGATGGTACATACATTGTGTGCTTGATGTAATATGTCAATTGGAATGTAAGATCAGACTTATCCAAAAAAACATTTAATAATATCTCGGACGAGACATGTTGGTACGGATAAGACAAACTGACTGTTTAATTAAGTATTTTCGAATTCGTGAGGATGGTTGATTTAATGTCACTGGTCATTCTCCTTTCACAAGTGATGAGACCACTGCTCGTGGCATCTGGGTTGCGCAGCGAATCGAAAAATTCATGTCGAAATAAGAAATAAGGAAAAGAGAGAAGAGAGAAGAGTCACAAGTTGCTGGTCAACGCAGAAAACTGTTAATTTCTTAAGCGATAAAATACGTGTTCAATGACTTCATAACGTTATTATTGTTAGGAGAGGCAGAATTTTATGGGTTCAATTATAAAAAGTTGCAAAAGCGTATTTATGTAAATGGATAATAATATAATAATAATATATAACATATAATATAATAATATAATATAATAATATAGTAATATAAATATAGAATATGAAATAAAGTATACGATGGAATTCTGCCTCGGTGTATTAAATTTGGTCTACAATAAAGTATGCAGGACATTAGTATGGAACACAGACTGAGCAATACAACGGTAGGTAAAAATACCAAATTTCAATAACGTCACGGATCAACAGGTATCCAATCGGAACTCTTCGCAACTTATTTTCGTAAGAAGCGATTCTCAATAGATATGGAGTGAAAGGAAATAAATGTCATGGTACCTATTTGCAATACAGGAGTTTTAGAACGTCAATTATCCAAACTAATTGAGAGATAAAAAGGTTTCTATAAGCTGTTTTTCAGATAATCGATTCGAGAAGAATCAAAACTACGGGAGATATAGAGAATAACACAATCCGTCATAGGTATAACGAAATGATCCCTACTAAAATAAATGATTGTATTCCATCTGTCACGTTTTGTGTTATCATTCCAATCCAACGTATCTGCATGTCTTCATTCATGTCAATATTGTCTGCAGAAAGAATACCTGAAACTAATTTGGCTCGCATTTTCATTTAGATGGTTACATGACATACTCTTAGCGCGGATTAGGTGTGGTTTGTGTGGTACGACTTTTCACGTTTTGCACAACAAAGAAATACAATCTTTTAAACTGAATCTTTTATAAAATCGTAAAACTCCCACACCATTATCGCCAGCAATTAGTAGATAATAATACACATCGCAATAAATCTTTCTCGTAGCGTCTCTTAAAAGATTCAATTACCGTCTGTACCTCTGACTATATCACCTAAATAGTTATGCGTTACAATTTCACTTCGAATTAGCCAACATTACAAGAATAATTGGGCCGAAATAACTTGTTCCGTCCGAAGAAACAAAACTTTGCGAGAACGACACGGTAACACCCAAAATCATTCCATTGAACATTCGTAGCAGTGTTTTGCATTTCTATGCGCATCGTCGTTTCAATAGCGAAATGCATCATTATGACGAGTTTTCTTTTCAATCTTGTAATTTTTCAATTTAGCGGAGTATGACGGTTCCATCGGACTTAGTATCGTGATTCTGACTAAGAACACTGAGGAATGAATTTCTCATAAAATGCTAATTGTGAAATTTTTGCATTCGGTGTGAAACCAATCAGCGCACGGATGCCGCGTAGGTAGATTCGGCAGCCTCGTATAATCGATCAAATGGAAACGTCGATGGGAGGATTAGTGTCGATATTAGAGACGGTTAATTCAGTTTCGTTCGTGACTTCGAATCGTCAACTTCTCCACCAGACTTTGCGTAAGAACAGTTCACTTTCACAGATAGAGTCACACTGAAACTCCTTATTACGATACCATCCTCTCCACCAGACATGGAGTAAAAAAGCCGTTCAATTTTTGCGTATTCGAAGAAAGCAGACATTTTTGCAGAGAATATCGTCAAGGAAAACTAAAAAATCATGCTTTTTCCAATTTATATTGTTGATAAAGTTGTATATGTCATCCCCATCGCTCAATTCGCCAAAGTTTTTCTCCTTCACATTGCAAACAAAACACGACTTCCAAGTTTCTCTTGATGCAACTCTTAGCACAAACGTCTGCAGTATCGCGCGCCGTCGTTACACTTTCTGTTAGAGTGTTATTTTTTTAAATGAATTAAATATGTAAGTAGAAAATGGCCCCACTTTGCTGTTCTTCTCACCTTGGTTCCAATTCACACACATATCAATATTTATAATATTAGCGACAATACATATCATTCTACTCCTGCAATGAGATAACTGGTACTGTAAAAGCACAAAACATCCGTAAAGTTGACACCCCATAATTTTTTTCAAAATTGGTGCATTTCGGGAACCGTTAGTTCTAGGAAGAAAAGCTTGGCAGGTTCGGTATTGTGTCACAAATATCTACAACAATCAAATACTGACCGAGAAAAACCGAAAAAAATAAAAATTTGCCCAACAGAATATCGGCGTGCTGATAATTAACGATTTCGGTAAGCCACGTGCCGACGACAGTACTGCAATAATTTAATTGGGGTTCCGTAACTGGGCGATAATCAAGAAGATGAAATAATTGAAATGATTGTCAGCGTCCTACGTCATAAATTGTGCGTTCCTTGATGAATACAGCTACTCTTTCCGTGATCTTCCTAAAAAATGTTGGTACCCAATAGATAAACTGAACGTTTCATTCATATTATCGACCATAGTATCGAAAGTGCTACAATGTAGTTCCTCGTATAAGAGAGAATAATGGTCATTTGTATGGTTGACCATTTTTTTCATTAGAGATTTTCAATGATCCGAGTGCAAATCCTATTCCAGAGCATGCAGTACGGAAAACTTTCGTCGTGGATATGGTTATCCCTTTTATCTTTAACAAGCTTTCACGTGTCAATACAAGCGACCGAACTAGACCCGATGATCTCAAGGAAGATACTTCCAGTGTACGCGGTTCTGGAAAATGCTGATCTTCTAAATTCCAGCAGATGTCGGACGGAAATAGATGAATTTCGGAATGCAGTGGATAACCAGATACTTTGGGCTCTAAGAGGTTAATAGAACTTTTAAGATATATAGCCGAATTCGGTTCCGCGAAGCTACCACCAGTCCATTACAGCGAAAAGGAAGAAGGAGGCAAACCAAACGAAATACGTATAACCGACCGTGATTCAAAAAGATGTACACCGTGTTTGCGATTGTGTTTCGTGACATGTTCTCGATGAACACGCTTATAACACGCAAAATTCGACTCAAAAACAATAGAAACAACTTCTGTGCAACCGCGAAGATTCTTCTGATCACGGTACCATCACGCTACGTTGTGATTGTGTAAGATGCGTAATTTTTTATCGAGCCATTTCCCGACCTTGAGACTTTCTTCGTACGTTGTACCAGAAACTAGCTCCTTCGTACGCGGCGTGTAAAAACTATGATCGTCGTCGTCACTATTTTCCTGATCAGCTCATGCTGTTGGTTTCAAACGGAGCGCTTAATTTTCTCACCGCATCAGATCCTTGTCGCTAATTATATCACGAGCAGTTTCCAATGAGAGTTCACGTGTTTTTTAAGCGTTGGATACCAGTGGCGTACCATCCGGAGGATTTGTCGTCGGGAACAACCATTGGTTAGGAGACCAAGGAGGTTGCAAGTTTTTCTCTGAAAATCGCACGGTATTTCTATCGGAGAAAATACGAAAGAACAATTCCATATACCGGAACCCGAATGAAGAGTATTCACCTTTTGAGTTTCGTTTTTTTATTGCACGTGCGCGGCACAATAGCACTGTCCAATATCATATAGAAGTAGAAGACGAAGTAAGCAAATGGATATTTTAGAATTAGTATCTCGATTGTATATCTCTAACGATTCAAGTTGCAATGCGAATTACAATCAGTATGTAACCAGTTTGTGCAGTCAATTAAGAATTTATCGCATTAAAATAATATTGATAGATGATATCATTAATATTAAAATATTTCATGAAATTTACGTGCGAATTTTTACGGTCACGACGGACGATCAGAAATTTGAGAAACTGCATTCATTTTAGGATTTGATCACGCTTGGACTTTGCTTACCGGCATCCTGCAGCATAGGCGATGTTGCCACTATGCTTGACAAAGTATTTCGTAATGAGACACTTTTCATTGGAAAACTTTTTAATATACACCTCAAGCTGATCGAAGTCTCCGATTTGGTGGATGATGGTCAATGGCTACTCTCTGCGGAAATGATCTGCATCATGTACGTACATTTCAAACTTCAATTTGAAACTTCAGATATATATTACATAGGTCAAGATCTGCATCCGATAAAATACCATGTAAGAACTTTAAAATTCTGATTACAGAGGAGTTTTGTTATCGTTGTATGCTACCGTAATAGCGGCCACAATATACGACGTTTTCCTCCATCGAAAGCGTTTAATTAAAAAAAGGGGGAAGCTGACGTTCGAAAGTACCAACGGGATAGGTAAGCCACACATACATTGATACTTGATATTAAATATTACTTAACACGAAACTGCGCTCACGTAACCAATTTTAATTATTTTTATCGCCTCGAGATGGAATGGGAATCACGGAAATGCATATAACGTACGGTTAACTTTGAATAGAATTGGAGAACATAAAAGAAGAGAAACGCGAAACCGACAATGAGAAACCGGCACCCCGCGAGTCGGAGCAGCTGAATCGTATCAGCAAACATCTTCTGTGTTTTTCATTTCTCACCAATGTAAAAGAAATATTTAAGCCGGAAAAGGGTGGTAATAATCTGCGAGTATTCTACGGCTTGAAAACATTGACAATGGTATGGATTATTCTGGGGCACGTAGTGTTCTACGCATTTCATGTTACGAGTAAGAAACGAATTTTAACGATGTGTTAATTTTACTACTCCGATCCGATTTCTGACCTACCATGTTTTTTATAATTCAATCACTCATGTACACAGGTAACAATTGGCTTGTATTTATACAGGCTGAGAGTTTACACTTTCAAATCTTACGCAACTTCACATTATCGGTGGATGCATTTTTCTTTATGAGTGGTTATCTGTTATCATATTCATTTCTGAAGGAACGACGAAAATATCAGGAAATTCCGCCTATAGCAAAGAGGATGAACGAATTTTTTCAAAAGATTGTCAAACGATATATAAGGTATAGTATAGTATCAATGCATGATTAATTCTATCGATGAGATTTCGATGATAATAAAATAAATATATTAACTTCGAAGGATTACACCTGCATATTTCGTCGTTATATTAATCGCGATATTGAATTTTACCTGGCAACATCATGTCTCAGCGCTTCTTCCCGTTGAGCATCCAAATGCTAAGTGTTCCAAATATTGGTGGACTAACATACTTTACATCAACAACTTCTATAGATGGGATGAGCTAGTACGTATACTTTCTCAGATAATCTATTGCAAACATCGTTCGCGTTATTACAAAAGAATCGTTTCGGAGAGAAGTACTGTTTGCAGTGTCTCACATGGAGTTGGTACCTGCCCAACGATATGCAGTTCTTCGTATTTGGCAGTTTTCTCTTAACTTTATCGATCACGTGAGTTTGTAATTTCGTTGTCTCATTTCTTAGAACCCAATTTAACCTGGGCTCTAAAATCGACTGTTTCAGGCATTACAATATTGCCGTGGGCATAGGCATTTTTACGCTACTCTCATCGATAGGATCACTCGTTTACACGGGATACACTCTTAATTACCAGCCTACGTAAGCATACAAAATGTTTAACATTCTTTATAACATAAGGAATTTGTAAATATACGTTACATTAACTTTCGTAGACTAGACGGACAATATAGAACGATGTCAGAGATTTATATACGACCATGGTGTAGAATACCGCCATATCTCATAGGAATGGCCACATGCCACCTTCTTACAAAATGGAATTACAAATTGCATTTTTCAAAAGTAATGTATACTGTTTGTTCGTTAGACTTATATTTTTCTGCATCTTTCAATAGCGTGATTAAATTTATGTTTCAGAAAAGCTTAATCGTTGGTTGGACCTTGGCAATTTTATGTAACTGTTCGATTCTCTTCGGACTCGCGAACAGGAACATATCCTTTGGTCTCTCCGTTCTTTATTTGGCCCTCAGTAGAACATGCTGGGCACTAGGTATTGCCTGGCTTGTAGTTGCATGCACTACGAATAATGGCGGTAAGTAGATATTTTGCATGTCACTCAATAATACGTTAATGTCATTCTAGTTAATGTAAAGATATTCTTTGAGTAATGCGAATTATTTAACATTTTGTGAACTACACTCAAGTATATTTGTTACGTTTGCAGGTATCGTGAACAAAATCTTATCGCTGGATATTTTCGTCCCTTTCAGTAAATTAACGTATGGTGCTTATCTCCTTAATCCTATTACTATACTTTTGGTTTACTCTTTAAATTTTTATGTTTTATACATTAATATCGTCACCTTTGTAAGTATAATGAAACTATTTCATTTCGACAATTTCGGCGTAATATTAGTATCACGAAATAACGTTTCTGCTTTTCAGGGCATTTACTCCATTACAATGATTACTTGTAGTTTCAGTGCTTCTATTCTGTTATCCGCAACAACTGAAATGCCGTTTATATCACTTCTGCGATTGAATATTAGTGCACGAAGAAGAACGAATGAAGTTGGTAGCAAAAATTAGTCTCAGTCGTCCAATTATCAAACTTATGACAAGAACTTAGCCTTTCATGTGTCGAAATATTGAAAAACATATCTTTATGGCAGTGATCTCTGAACTCTCTCATCTTTATAGATGAGGATATTGTAATTTGGATGACGTAAATATGATTATATACAAATAAATATAGATCTCTGAAGGAGAAGAAAAAGTCTTTGCCATGCAGTACACGGCGACCTTCTCGTAGTTGTTTTTCGTTCCTAACACTGTCATTTGCCTTGCATGTCTAAAAAAAAAGAGACTTGGAGAACATGATAAAAAACGCGTAGACAATGTTGCAAGTTCACGTCACAAGACCATAAGGTAAGCATAGAATGATCGAAACCTAATCCATTACTCAGGATTCAAATGCACATAGAATGTTGGAGACACCAAGCTGGAACGTGATGTAGCAGCAGTGATTATTTGTCGCAAAGAAGAAAGGCTGACAAAGATTATTTATTACTATGAATAATTGTCAGAGTTAATTTAAACAGATGGTATATAGATTATGTGCTTGATGTAATATGTCAATTTGAATGTAAGATCAGACTTAGCCAAAAAAACATTTTATAACATCTCGGACGAGACATGTTGGCACGGATAAGACAAACTGACTGCTTAATTAAGTATTTTCGAATTCGTGAGGATGGTTGATTTAATGTCACTGGTCATTCTCCTTTCACAAGTGATGAGACCACTGCTCCGGGCATCTGGGTTGCGCAGCGACTCGAAAAATTCATGTCGAAATGAGGGAAATGTGAGGGAAAGAGAGAAGAGAGAAGAGTCACAAGTTGCTGGTCATCGCAGAAAACTGTTAATTTCTTAAGCGATAAAATACGTGTTCAATGACTTCATAACGTTATTATTGTTAGGAGGGACAGAATTTTATGGGATCAATTATAAAAAGTTGCAAAAGCGTATTTATGTAAATGAATAATAATGTAAATATAGAATATAACACAAAGCATACGAAGAAATTCTGCCTCGGTGTATTGAATTTTATCTACAATAAAAAATAAAGGACATTACGTCACAGACTGAGCAGTACAGTAAGTTAGAAATACCAAATTTCGAAAATGTCAGGGATCAACAGGTATCTAACCGAAACTCTTCGCAGCTTCTTTCCGTAAGAAGCGATCCTCAATTTCGGTTAGAGACATCAAAGCGTCGTTGTTCCATAATATTTTGTTACCCGGATACTACGCAAAACGCAGAATTTGACCTTTATTTTACATAGTACTGTACAACAAATATTTAAATCCTGTTTTAAATGCTGTGTACTATTTGACGAAACAGGGCGTCATTCGTAGCAGGCGAGCATGTTCTACTTGACGAGACATGGGGACAACCGTCGAAAAGATAATAAATGATATGGGGTGAAAGGAAATGAATGTCACGGATAACTACTTGCTATACAGGAGTTTGAGAACGTCAATTATCCCAACTAATTGAGAGATAAAAAGGTTTCTATAAGCTGTTTTTCAGATAATTGATTCGAGCAGAATCAAAACTAAAGGAGATATAGAGAATACCACAATCCGTCATAGATATAACGAAATGATTCCTTCTAAAATAAATGATTGTATTCCATCTGTCACGTTTTGTGCTATCATTCCAATCCAACGTATCTGCATGTCTTCATTCATGTCAATATTGTCTGCAGAAAGAATACCTGAAACTAATTTGGCTCGCATTTTCATTTAGATGGTTACATGACATATTCTCAGCGCGATTAAGTGTGGTTGGTGTGGTATGACTTTTCACGTTTTGCACAACAAAGAAATACAATCTTTTAAACCGAATCTTTTATAAAATCGTAAAACTCCCACACCATTATCGCCAGCAATTAATTAATACTAATAAACGACGCAATAAATTTTTCTCGTAACGTCTCTTAAAATATTCAATTACCGTCTACACCACTGACTGTATCACCTAAATAGTTATGCGTTACAATTTCACTTCGAATTAGCCAACATTACACGAATAATTGGGCCGAAATAACTTGTTCCGTCCGAAGAAACAAAACTTTGCGAGAACGACACAGTAACACTCAAAACCATTCCATTGAACATTCGTAGCAGTGTTTTGCATTTCTATGCACATCGTCGTTTCAATAGCGAAATGCATCATTATGACGAGTTTTCTTTTCAATCTTGTAATTTTTCAATTTAGCGGAGTATAACGGTTCGATTGGACTTAGTATCGGGATTCTGACTGAGAACACTGAGGACAGATTTACTCATAAAATGCTAATTGTGAATTTTTTCCATTCATTGTGAAACCAATCGGCGGACGGATGCCGTGTAAGCAGTTTCAGCAGTCTCGTGTAATCGTTCAAACGGAAACGTCGATCGGAGGATTAGTGTCGCCATTAGAAACGGTTAGTTCAGTATCGTTCGTGCCTCGAATCATCAACTTCTCCACCAGACTTTGCGTAAGAAGAGTTCACCTTTAGAGAATAGAGACTCACTGAAGCTCATTTTTACGATACCATCTTCTCCACCAAACGTGGAATAAAGAAGCTGTTCAATTTTTGCGTATTCGAAGAAAGCAGACATTTTTGCCGAGAAAATCGACAAGGAAAACTAGAAAATCATGTTTTTTCCAATTTATATTGTCGATATTTTTATATATACCATCCCCATAGTGTATTTCGCCAAAGTTTTCCTCCTTCAAATTGTAAACAAAACACAACATCCAGGTATCTTTTGACGCAACTCTGGACACAAACATCTACAGTATCGCGTGCTGTCGTTTCATTTCCTCTTAGAGTCTCAGTTTTTTAAATGAATTAAAAAACGTAAGTAGAGAATGGCCCCATTTAGCTGTCCTTCTCATCTTGGTTCAAATTCACACATAGTTCAAATTTTATAATATTAACGACAATACATATCATTCTACTCCTGCAATGAGGTAACTGCTATTGTAAAAGCACAAAACATCCGTAAAGTTGAAACCCCGCAATTTTTTTCAAAATTGGTGCATTTCGGGAATCGTTACTTCTAGGTAGAAATGCTTAGCAGGTTCGGTATTGTTTCACAAATATCTACTACGATCACATACTGACCGAGAAAAACCGAAAAAAATAAAAATTTGCTCAACAGAGTATCGGCGTGCTGATAATTAACGATTTCGGTAAGCCACGTGCCGACAACAGTACTGCAATAATCTAATTGGGGTTCCGTAACTGGGCGATAATCAAGAAGATGAAATATTTACAATGATTGTCAGCGTCCTACGTCATAAATTGTGCGTTCCTTGTTGGATACGACTAGTCTTGACGCGATCTTCCTAGAAAATGTTGGTACCCAATAGATGTACTGAACATTTCATTCATATTATAGTAGTCATACTCTTGATCGACCATAGTATCGAAAGAGTGACAACGTACTTCATCGTATAAGAAAGAATAATGGTCATTTGTATGGTTGACCATTTTTTTCAATAGAGAATTTGAATAATCCGAGTGCAAACCCTATTCCAGAGCATGCAGTACGGAAAAAATTCCTCGTGGATATGGCTATCCCTTTTATCATTAGCAATGATTTACGTGTCGACCCAAGCGACCACGCTAGACCCAGTGACCATGAGGCAGGTACTTCCAGCGTACGCAGTTTTGGAAAATGTGGATCTTCTAAATTCCAGCAGATGTCGGACGGAGGTTGATGAATTTCGTAATGCTGTTGACAACCAGATATTTTGGGGTCTAAGAGGTAAACAGAACTTTTAAGGTAGTGTGAATGAATTTCTACTGCCGGCCGATTGCGTACAAAAGGAAGGATAAAACAAATCACATTAAATATATAGAACATAATCGTATAACCATAACATACCAACGTACAAACATAAACGGATATAGAATTCGAATAAATATACACCGTGCTTGCGGCTGTGTTTCGTGACATGTCGCATCCCTTGTTTGCATTTAAAACGCATTTACACCGTGAAAAATTAATAACAGTAAAAGCAATTCTTATGCAACCGCTAGAATTCTTCTAGCGACTATTATGTCGCGATTCTATCAACTGCATAATTTTAAGTCGAGTTGGACCTCTTCCCTGAGACTTCCTTCGCACCTTACGCAAGAAACTACTTCCCTTGTCTGAAGTGCGGAAAAGCGACGGTCATAGTCGTAGCTATTTTTCTTATCCTAACGAACTGAATTTTCTGACTTTAAACACGAAACGCCAAATTCTGCATTCAACTTCCTTACCGCTTAAAATCCTTATTCCCAATAGTATCATCAGATGTTTCCAACGCAGTATCATATATTCTTTAAGCTTTGGACACCAATGGCGTGCCACCCGGGGGATTTATAAGCGGGCACAATTATTGGTTAGGAGATCGTATGGGTTGCACCATTCTCTCTCAAAATCGCACGCTGTTTGTCTCGGAGGGGAAACGAAAGAACAATACGATATATCGCAACCCGAACGAGGAGCATCCACCTTTTGAGTTCCGCTTTTTTATTGGGCGCATGCGGCACAATAGCACTATGCAGTATCACCAAGAAATGCCGGACGAAGTAAGCACGTACATATCTCATGTACATGATTAGCATAATGAATCAGATTTATAATGTGGAGTTTCTCGACTGTGACGAACGTTTTTGTAAGGATTTGATTACGCTTGGACTTTGTTTACCGGCATCCTGCACCAAACAAGATGTAGCCACGATGTTAGATAAAACATTGCATGACAAGACTCTTCTCATCGGCAAACTTTTTGCTGTACACTTCAGGCTCATCGAAGTCGCTGATTTGGTAAATGATTATCAATGGCTACTCTCTGCGAAAATGATCTCCATCATGTACGTAAATTTCAAGCTCGTAATCGACAGTCCAAATTTCAATTCTCAGTCGACATAAATAGAAGTATCACGATCGGCGTTCGACTAAATATCGAGTAGAAACCTTAAAACTGTGATTACAGAGGAGTTTTACTATTGTTGTGTACTACCGTGACAGCAGCCACAGTATACGATATTTTCGCCCGTCGAAACCGTGTAAACAGCGAAAAGGAAATCATTGTTCACCAAGATGGAAGTACGGAAGGTAAGCGATACATACGATAATACGTGATATTCCAGATGTTAATGATTCTGATCGCCACGAGTTTATTTCACGGGAATCTGTGTAACGTATGGTTAACTTTGAATAGAATTGGAGAACGGGACACAAGGGGAACGCAAAACCGATCACAATGGATCGATACCTTCAGAGTCGAGGCAACAAAATCGCATGAACCAATATTTGCTCTGTTTTTCGTTGCTCAGAAATGTACGACAAATATTTAAAGTAAAAGAGGATGTAGAGAATTTGCGTATATTCCACGGTATAAAAGTGTTGGGAATGCTATGGATTATACTGGCACATCTGATCGTGTACGGATTGAATACTATGGGTAAAAAATGAATTTCAATTGCGTTTTAATTTCAATAGCCCATTCCGATTTCTGATATATGATAGCTCAACTTTTTTAACGACACCAATCATGTATGCAGCTAACAAATCGCACTTGTACCTGATGATCGATGAAGTGCCCGCGCGAATGATATTCAATACGACATTCTTGGTGGACACGTTTTTCTTTATGAGTGGTTTTCTGACGTCGTATATTTTTCTCAAGAAACATCAAAAAATGGAGAGAGTACCGTCTATAATAGAAAGAGTGAATATGTTCCTTCAAATAATTATGAAGCGATATATTAGGTATAGATGATTTTAATATGTCTTTGTGTTTTAACTTATGCGCGATGCAAATACAGTGCTAATCAAATAAATACATTAATTTTGTAGGCTTACACCTGCATATTTCGTCGTTATACTGATAGCGATATTAAATTTCACCTGGCATGATCATGTCTCAGCACTTCTTCCCTACGAGCAACCAAGTGCTAAGTGTTCCAAATATTGGTGGACAAATATACTTTACATAAACAACTTCTACCATTGGGATGACCTAGTACGTATACTTTCTATGGCAATTCATTGTAAACATCGTTCGCGTTATTACGAAAGAATCGTTTCGGAGAGAAATACTGTTTGCAGTGTCTCACATGGAGTTGGTACTTGCCCAATGATATGCAGTTCTTCGTATTTGGTAATTTTCTCCTAATATTATCGATCACGTGAGTTTGAAATTTGGTTTTGTAGTCATTCATTGGCCAATTTTACCCGGACACTAAAATAGACTGTTTCAGGCATTACAACATTGCCATTGGCTTAGGCGTTTTTAGCTTAGTTTCATCGATAGGATCAGTCGCTTATATGGGGTACACTCTTAATTACGAGCCTACGTTAGTATACAAAATGTTTAACACTCTTTGCAACATAGGGAATTTGTAAATATATTCATATTATCTTTCCTAGGTTGGATGAGCAATATAAGACACTGACATACGTTTATATACGACCGTGGTGTAGAATATCTCCTTATCTCATAGGAATGGCTACATGTCACCTTCTTAGCAAATGCAACTATAAATTACGGTTATCAAAAGTAACATATTCTGTTTCTATCAGTTTTGTCGTTACACCTACATTTCTGTGCATGTATCAATAACGTGATTAATCCAATCTTTTAGAAATTCTTAGTCCTTGGTTGGACTTTGGCAATTCTATGTAATTGCTCGATTCTATTTACACCCGTGAACCATAACACGTCCTTAAACTTAGCCGTTCTTTATTTGGCCCTCAGTAGAACGGGCTGGGCACTGGGTATAGCCTGGCTGGTAGTTGTATGCACTACGAACCATGCTGGTAATTCGATATTTTTCATGTCACTCAGTAATGCGTCAATGGCATTCTTCTTATTGTAAATTACACCCAAATATATTTGATACGATTGCAGGTATCGTGAAGAAAATCTTATCGCTAGATATTTTTGTTGTTTTGAGTAAATTGGCGTATGGTGCTTATCTTCTAAATCCTATTCTTATACTTTCGGCTTTTTCCTCAACTTATTATCCTTTCTACGTTGATAACGTCACCATTGTAAGTATAATGAAACTATTTCACTTGGACAATTTCGATGTAATATTACTATTGTATTATGAAATAACAATTCTGTTTTCCAGGGTACCCTGTTCGTTACAATGGCCGTTTGTAGTTTTAGTGCTTCTATTCTCTTATGCGCAACAATCGAAATGCCGTTTATGCGATTGTATAATAGTGCACGAAGAAAAGCGAAGCGACATAATTCTTCCTGAATTCTTCGCGTTCGTTGTAGATGTATTTATGATGGTGATTATTATAACAAACGTATAACAATCTACGGGAAATGTTCCAAATAACTGTTAAATATAAAGATTTTTTAAATATACAAAAGTATAAGTGAAACGAAAATCGTGATTAGAAAGTGTGCGTTAAACTCAAACGCATTGAGCACCTGTCGACTTATTCGACACACGCAGTCGATGAACTACAAAGATAACGGGTATCTGTTCGCGTCGCTGTAATGTTCGCGAGTATGATCGTTTCTTTAAAATGCGTTTTTAGAGTTACATATCATTTTCGTCGCCATGCATGAAATTTATAGGTAAAGCTAAGCTATTTTTTCTTTACGTAAGCACTTATATAAGTACTGAAAAACTTTTCATGATTTTGTAATATGGATGTAATATTATCATTGCAAAAACTGTGAGTTGTAAAAATTTCTCTTAAAAAAAATCAATAAAATCGACAATGACTGAGTACGAAGACGGCTACGATGAGAAATTAGAAGTTCGAGATACGTACGTTAGTTAGATGAAGTATCCAAATAAGTGAAAATATGCCAAGAACAAGATGGATATCAGGAATTTTAGGAAAAGAGTCATTTTCATCAAAGTTGTGAAAACAGAGATGAATTTTGTTTTCTCAATTCGAAAATTCGTAAATTTGGGCTTATGAAAATTTGCAATTTTCATAACTCAAAAGTATGATATTTTGAGAATTGACAAACTAGGAAATTCGGAAACTGGATATTGGAAATGTTGGGATATCGAAATTTATAAAATCGGTAAATTTATCGCTGTTAACGCCGCTGCGTCATTCATGTAACCGACTATTTATATCTATTTGCTATGCTTGGATCCATAAAACAAATCGAAAATTGATATTACCCATCATGCTATTAACCTTTCAAGCTGCAACGTCATGTGGTGACGAAGTTCTTTGGAACAAACATAAAGAACACGTGCATGAAATTTTGTACGTCCTTCGGGTTATTAGCGACACTTTCTCTTCTTCGCCGCCTTCGCACGTGGAGACACATTTGCCGGAAAAAGTTCAAAAAGTGATTTGATATTTTAAAACAATTCCATAAATCTGGAACGAACCATCTGCTTAATATATTTAAATGCGTGTGGGCCCACGTAGTCTTTGTCAACAGCTGAAGGAGAGCAGTTGTATCGATCCTTAAAAACATATCAAGCACTACATAATTTGACCTAAGGTAGACTACGACTCAACAATCTATAGCCCTGCCAAACCACCTACATTACAGGAAATAAAACAAGGGTAATTACAGGGGTACATCGTGCATGCAAAGTCAATAGTATCCTCTTTGGAACCAAACATATGGTACGTACTATATCGACGAAGATAGTTTCCAAGTATAAAATACGCTCTGAAAGCCCCTTCTACATCACACATCAAAATATGTTATTATATGTATATTAACAGATATAAGGAACTATGCGATAGGAGCGAGCAGACAAAGCAAGGCAAGACGGAACAACGTTTTCTTAGATATATGCTCCGAATGAATTGCTATCGCGTGATGGTTACACACGTTGTATGAAAAACAGAAATCCGTTATGCTAATAATTATACAATCAACATACCATTTGTAAAACATCATTCTTCTAAATTCGAGTTGACATCGGAGATACTTTGGGGACTAAGAGGTAAATAGAACTTTCAAGATACCTGGACAAACTTCGCTCGACGAAGTTACTGAAAGTAGATTACGATTGTGAAAAGAAGAAGGAGGCAAATCAATCGAAATACGCACAATCTATCACGATTCAACAAATTAAACAGTCAGTGAAACTCAAGAAACATGAAAATAATTCTAGTGCAACCGCCGCAGTTTTCCTGGAGGCAATTACGTCGCGTTACGTCGCGATTGTGTCACATGCATAATTTTTCATCGAATCAACCGCCGAAACAGAAGCATGGGCTCCATAAAAATGATGACCTTTGTAGCCCAAGTGTATCCCTTTTGCAGATCAGCTGCTACCATTACAGAATCATGTGTTTTTCAAGCGTTGGACACTAGCGGCGAGCCACCCAGGGGATTTGTCAACGAGCACCATTATTTTATAGGAGATCGTCTGACTTGCTCCAAGATCTCTAAAAATTGCATGCAATTTCTGTGACAGAAAGTACGAAAGAACAATTCGATATACCGGAACTCGAACGAGGAACATCCGCCTTTTGAGTTTCTACCTTTTATTGGACGCATGCGGCACAATAGCGCTGTGCAATATCGCATAAAATCAAAAAACGAAGTAGGTACATGGATATTTCAGTGTTTACATCTCGAATCCATATATCCAACTATTCGAGTCGCAATGCTACTTGTAATCAATATGTAATCATCATTATGATCTGTACAGCAAATTTACCTCATTAAAACAACCCATGACATTTATGTACGACCTTTCACGATTGCAACGAACTATCAGAGGTTCGCGACATTGCGCTTTTTTTCAGGATTTGATGACGCTTGAAGTTTGCTTATTTGCATTGTATATCAAACGCGATACCGTCACTATGATGGATAGTGTATTCAATAATAAAACTCTTTAATCGGAAATCTTTTTCACGGACTTGAGGCTGATCGAAGTCTCTGATTGGACGGACGATCAACAATGGCTCCTCCTTACGAAATTCTAAGCTCGTTATTGAAAGTTCGAATTCTTGTCACCCATTGACATACACG
Source organism: Bombus bifarius (assembly GCF_011952205.1). NCBI lineage: Eukaryota > Metazoa > Arthropoda > Insecta > Hymenoptera > Apidae > Bombus > Bombus bifarius. The sequence goes on from NW_022884591.1 coordinate 798,815, forward strand.
CTATATATCGCGATCTGCGTCCAATGAAAAATCGACTAGAAACTTAAAAATTTTGGTTACAGAGAAGTTTCATTACTTTCATGTGCTGCCATCATAGCAGCCACGTTTCGATTAGTTAAATTACTACTCGGAAGTAGCCGTGTTTACGATACGCTTGGGTATTGAGAACACGATAGACATGGAAAATTAAAAACGTTGTCACCATTGCTAAAAGGAACTTTCCCACGGAAGCTGACGTCATAAAATTGCTTAGGAAGATTCTTACGTTTTGGTCGTTTCGAACGGAACAATCGTTACTTTCTTTTGGACATTAAACAGGCGAAATTTTGATTGGATAAATCGTGGAAGAAGGTGTACTGCGTGTATTTTATAAAAATGTGCACTTCGGTGTGCCATTTTAACATCTTGATCGATAAGATGCAAGGGTGCAAAACAAAGGAAAAAAGATGAAAAATCGAGTAGAGATTGAGTCGACAAGATTTCAATCAAGCTCTGTGGATGTTCGTCGAAAATGCAAAAGACGACGAGGAATTTGAACGATCCTAAAAGCATTCTTGGCAAGTAGAAAACAGCGCGGTCTTGTCGATCAAATAAAATGCACCCACGGTTCATTTTTTCATGTCCGTTTGAGGAACCAGCTCGACGAATACGAATCTAAGAAACAAGCGTTCGTTACGAGTAAAGGCTCTTGCGCCGAAGGAGTACGTCGACGAAGGAAAAGATTTTTATTTGTTACGCGTGAATTACGTGGCGGTAAAAGTCGATAGAATAACAAACCGGTCAAGACTTTACCCAGCCACACATATGAAAGTGGAATGTTAATTGGCCACAACCAGCGAACATAAAATCTAGCGAAGAAGCGTTAAACGCGAGACCGCGACCAAGAATAGAAGTTTTTAAACGAAAATAGATCGCGAAGGTGCTTGACTTATTTTCGATCGGCAAAATGACATAAGCTGGAAACGAGAGTAGGTCTGTATCTTACAATTCCTTACGTGTCCCCTTCACTGTCAGTGATAGAATCACACAGAAAAGGAAGTGAATTAAATGTAGAATTATCATTATACATTGTGCTACTGCTGACTTAAATTCGCGAAATGTTTAATTCCGATTTTGCTTATCATTAATGAACATTCATATTTAATGGTTTTGAACATACTGTCGCCTGTAATTTTATAGTTCAGATAATGTTCTATAGAGTTGGTCAAAAAATGCACGTTAATCATTAATTTATTGAATTTACTATAATTGTAATCTTTTTTCCTTCTTTCTTTTTTTGTTTGAATACAACGCCATATATGTGAAAACGATATATGAGCAGGAAAAATAATCTGCAGCTTCTTGACCGCGGTCTAAAAGAATCTCAGGCGCGAAATAAAGTAATGGATTGATGGTTTTTATAATGCATGATGCATTCAATGAGCATTTCAGAGCGATATATTAAAATTGACTCGCATTTTAATGGCAGCAGTGAGCAATAATTTTATGGAAATTGCAAGATGAAGGCCAGCTCACGCTTTCGCGTCAAAACTCTTAATTATAAGCATATTAAAAATTATATCGAACGATATTAATTGGCTGGATGTCCTAAAAAAACTTGCTTCAAAATTAAAATATAAGGTAAAAAGTAACGAACGTCAAAGACAAGGGTTTTAAAAAACTAATACCGGATTACATAATTGGATCGGTAGAAATAACATGACAAACTTATTAGCAATTAAAATGATTGCGATGTTATACATTATCAATGATATGTCCTGTTACGAATACGCATTATCGCGCTTCAATTTTATCGGAAACCCTTGAGTCTCTCGAGCTCCATTCGCCATTCGAAACCCGTTCGACGCAGTCGCATTTTCGAACATAGTACCGAAAGAGCAGCAACGTACATTACTACCAACAAGAGAACAAAATACATTCGCGTGGCTGCCGATATTCCTCGATAGTCAATTTTAATAATCCAAGTGTAAATCTCATTTCGAAGTATGAAGTGCGGAAGAATTTCGTGGACATGGTTATCCTTTCTATCTTTAACAAGCTTTTACGTGTTAATACAAGCGACCGAACTAGACCCGATGGCCACAAGGAAGATACTTCCAGTGTACGCGGTTCTGGAAAATGCTGATCTTCTAAATTCCAGCAGATGTCGGACGGAGATAGATGAATTTCGGAATGCGGTGGATAACCAGATACTTTGGGCTCTAAGAGGTTAATAGAACTTTTAAGATATATAGCCGAATTCGGTTCCGCGAAGCTACCGCCAGTCAATTACAGCGAAAAGAAAGAAGGAGGCAAACCAAACGAAATACGTATAACCGACCGTGATTCAAAAAAATGTACACCGTGTTTGCGATTGTGTTTCGTGACATGTTCTCGATGAACACATTTATACCGCGGAAAATTCGAATCAAAAACAACAGAAACAACTCCTGTGCAACCGCGAAGATTCTTCTGATCACGGTACCATCACGCTACGTTGTGATTGTGTAAGATGCGTAATTTTTTATCCAGCCATTTCCCGACATTGCGACTTTCCTCATACGTTGCATAAGAAACTAGTTCCTTCGTACAGGGCGTGTAAAAGCTGCGATCGTCGTTGTCATAGTTTTTCCGATCAGCTGATGCTGTTGGCTTCAAACGGTGCGATTAATTTTAACACCGCATCAGATCCTTATTGCCAATTGTATCACGAGCAGTTTCCAATGAGAGATCATGTGTTTTTTAAGCATTGGATACCAGTGGCGTACCATCCGGAGGATTTGTCGTCGGAAACAACCATTGGTTAGGAGACCAAATAGGTTGCAAGCTTTTCTCTGAAAATCGCACGGTATTGCTATCGGAGAAAATACGAAAGAACAATTCCATATACCGGAACCCGAATGAAGAGTATTCACCTTTTGAGTTTCGTTTTTTTATTGCACGTGCGCGGCACAATAGCACTGTGCAATATCATATAGAAATAGAAGACGAAGTAAGCAAATGGATATTTTAGAATTAGTATCTCGATTGTATATCTCTAACGATTCAAGTTGCAAAGCGAATTACAATCAGTATGTAGCCAGTTTATGCAGTAAATTAAGCATTTATCGCATTAAAATAATATTGATAGATGATATCATTAATATTAAAATATTTCATGAAATTTACGTGCGAATTTTTACGGTCACGACGGACGATCAGAAAATTGAGAAACTGCATCTATTTTAGGATTTGATCACGCTTGGACTTTGCTTACCGGCATCCTGCAGCATAGGTGATGTTACCACTATGCTCGATAAAGTATTTCGTAATGAGACACTTTTCATTGGAAAACTTTTTAATATACACCTCAAGCTGATCGAAGTCTCCGATTTGGTAGATGATGGTCAATGGCTACTATCTGCGAAAATGATTTTCATCATGTACGTACATTTCAAACTCGTAATTTGAACCTTGAATTTTTGTCACTTCAGATATATATTACATAGGTCAAGATCTGCATCCGATAAAATACCACCTACGAACTTTAAAATTATGATTACAGAGGAGTTTTGCTATCGTTGTGTGTTACCGTAATAGCGGCCACAGTTTACGACGTTTTCGTATATCGAAAGCGATTGAATAACGAAAGGGGAAAGCTTATGTCCGAAAGTAACAACGCGATACGTAAGCTACACATACATTGATATTTTATATTAACTATTATTTAACTATTACTTAAAACTGCGCTCACGTTACCAATCTTACTGATTATTATCGCCTCGAGTTTATTTCATGGGAATCTATGTAACGTACGACTAACTTCCAACAGCATTGAACAACGGAATAGATGAGAAATGCGGACCCAACTACGAGAAACCGGTACCTCCCGAGTCGAGGCAGCAGCATCCTATCAGCCAATATCTTCTGTGTTTTTCATTTCTCACCAATGTAGAGGAAATATTTAAACCGGAAAAGGGTGGTAATCTGCGAGTATTCTACGGCTTGAGAACGTTGACAATAGTATGGATTATTATGGGGCACATATTGATCTACGCATTTCATGTTTTGAGTGAGAAATTAATTTTAACGATCTTTTAACGTTACTACTCCGATCCAATTTCTGATCTACCATGTATTTTTTTAATACAGTCACTCATGTATACAGGTAACAAATGGCTTGTATTTACAATGGCTGAAACTTTACTCCTTCAAATCATAAGCAACTTCACATTATCGGTGGATGCATTTTTCTTTATGAGTGGTTTTCTGTTATCACATTCATTTCTGAAGGAACGGCGAAAATATCAGGGAATTCCGCCTATAGCAAAGAGGATAAACGAATTTTTTCAAAAGATTGTCAAACGATATATAAGGTATAGTATAGTATCAATGCTTCAAAGGTACTGTCGATGAGATTTCTATGATAATAAAATAAATATATTAATTTCGAAGGCTTACACCTGCATATTTCGTCGTTATATTAATCGCGATACTGAATTTTACCTGGCATCATCATGTCTCAGAGCTTCTTCCCGTTGAGCATCCAAATGCAAAGTGTTCCAAATATTGGTGGACTAACATACTTTACATCAACAACTTCTATAGATGGGATGAGCTAGTACGTATACTTTCTCAGATAATCTATTGCAAATATCGTTCGCGTTATTGCAAAAGAATCGTTTCGGAGAGAAGTACTGTTTACAGTGTCTCACATGGAGTTGGTACCTGCCCAATGATATGCAGTTCTTCGTATTTGGAAGCTTTCTTCTAACTTTATCGATCACGTGAGTTTCTAATTTCGTTCTTTGATCCCTTAGAACCCATTTTTACCTGGGCTCTAAAATCGACTGTTTCAGGCATTACAATATTGCTGTGGGTATAGGAGTTGTTGCGCTAGTTTCATCGATAGGATCACTAGTTTACACGGGGTACACTATTAATTATCATCCTACGTAAGCATACAAAATGTTTAGCATTCTTTATAAAATAGGGAATTTGTAAATATACTTATATTCACTTTCCTAGGTTGGACGAACAATATAGGACACTGACATACTTTTATATACGACCGTGGTGTAGAATACCGCCATACCTCATAGGAATGGCCACATGTCACCTTCTTACAAAATGGAATTTCAAATTGCACTTATCAAAAGTAACGTATACTGTTTGTTCGTAGACTTATATTTTTCTGCATCTTTCAATAGCGTGATTAAATTTATGTTTCAGAAAAGCTTAATCGTTGGTTGGTCCTTGGCAATTTTATGTAATTGTTCGATTCTCTTCGGACTCGCGAACAAGAATATATCTTTAGGTCTCTCCGTTCTTTATCTGGCCCTCAGTAGAACATGCTGGGCATTAGGTATTGCCTGGCTTGTAGTTGCATGCACTACGAATAATGGCGGTAAGTAGATATTTTTCATGTCACTCAATAATACGTTAATGTCATTCTAGTTATCGTAAAGATACTCTTTGAGTAATGCGAATTATTTAACATTTTGTGAACTACACTCAAGTATATTTGTTACGTTTGCAGGTATCGTGAACAAAATCTTATCGCTGGATATTTTCGTCCCTTTCAGTAAATTAACGTATGGCGTTTATCTGATAAATTGTATTATTATTCTTTCGTTATATTCGTTAGATAATTATCCTCTCTTTCTCTATTACACCAATATTGTAAGTATGATAAGGTAGTTTCATTCGAACAATTTCAAAGTAATATGAATCCTATGTAATAATAACATATTATGTTTTTTCAGACCTGTACTGCCATTACAGTGATTATTTGTAGTTTCATTGCCGCTATTGTTCTGTCCGCAACAGTAGAAATGCCGTTTATATCACTTGTCCGATTGTACAATAATCCGCCAAGTATGAAATAAACATATACTAATACATATTTCTAAGCCGCTCAGTTAATAAACTGATGAAATTTCTCTCTCCATATATGCACTTTGTCTGTCCGTTTGTCTCTCTCCGTCAATCTTGAAACATTTCTATTTATTATGATGTTCTCTGGAACCGCAATTGTGAAAATAGCGTCTGTTGTTTAAGGTAGATGTCCAGCATTATACTATATCGAATAGTATAATACATATCTATCTTTCTTCCTTTCTTTCCCCTTTTTCCCCATTTCTCTTCCTGTCTATTTTGTTGAAGTGATTCTCACTTCTAGAAAAGCTCTACATCTTCTCTAGTTATCTTATCCACCATTTAGTTATCTTAGTCCACCAAGCCATTGAAAATCAATTTGAATCTCAGCTTCATAGCCTTTTCTAGGCGCATGTCATGCACGGATGATGTACCGGGCTATAGACGAACCAAATCTGGTAATTATACAGGGTGGTTGGTAACTGGTGGTACAAGCGGAAAGGGGGTGATTCTACGCGAAAAAAGAAGTCGAAAATATAAAATAAAAATTTGTCGTTTGAGTGGCGGCGAAATTTCAAACAAGTTCGGATGTTCGTCAAAAATGGGGAAAACGACGTAAAATGTGAACGACCTTAGAAGCCTACTTTACAATTAGTGAACAATACGATTTTGTTCGCGTCAAATAAAACTCATTCACGAGTAATTTTTATGTCCCTCTCAGAATCTAGTTAGACGAATGCAAATCTAAGAAACGGTCGTTCGTTACAGGATGAAAGCCCTTTCGTCGAAGAAGTACATCGTTTCAGGAAAAGATTTTTACTTTTTAGGCGTGAAGTACGTGACGGTGAAAGTCGATAAAGTAACAAACCGGTCAAGACTTTACCTAGCCCGCGTATAAACCTCGACCTTGAAACTTCCTTAATGCGTTGCATAAGAAACTAGTTCCTTCGTACGGTGCGTGTAAGAATTACGATCGCCGTCGTCATAGTTTTGCCGATCAGCTGATGCTGTTGGCTTCAAACGGTGCGCTTAATTTTCACACCGCTTCAGATCCTTATCGCTAATGGCATCGCGAATTGTTTCCAATGAGATATCATGTGTTTTTTAAGCGTTGTATTAAAGTGGAGTGCCATCCAGAGGATTTGTCATCGGGAATAATCATTCGTTAGGAGGCCCACAAGATTGCAAGCTTCCCCGAACGAGGAATATTCACCTTTTGAGTTTTGTTTTTTTATTGCACGTGCGCGGCACAATAGCACTGTGCAACATCATGTAGAAATCGAAGACAAGGTAAGCAGATGGATATTTTACTACTTGTACCTCGAATGTATACCTCTAACGATTCAAGTTGTAGTGCGAGTTACAATCAGTATGTAGCCCGTTTATACCGCGAATTAAGAATTTACCTCATTAAAATAACCCGTGAAATTTACGATTTTTCATGATACAATGAAATGCAGTTCTTCGTATTTGGCGGTTTTCTCCTACAATAACATTATCGATCACGTGAGTTTGCAATTTCGTTTTCTAACGCTTTAGTGTTTAGTTTTTCCCGATCTATAAAATCGATTATTTCAATCATTAGAATATCGCCGTGGAGATAAGCGTCGTTACGACAGTTTCATCGAAAGTGTCACTCATTTACATGGGATACACTCCTAATTACCATCTAACGTAAGCATAGAATATATTTAGTACTATTTATAGCCTTAGGAATATGTAAATGTATGTATATTTACTTTCTCAGAATAGATTATTCATTCTTATTCTATTTTGTAGAATACTAGTTTTTCGATTAGTAAACCAATGAACAGAAGTAATTACTGTGTGTGCGGGTGCACATACACACGCGTGTTCGAAATTTTCAAACATTTCATTTTGTTACGATAATCTCTGTTGAGGAATGGCATTCAATGTTTCAGGAAACATTCGTAATTACATTAAATATCTCATAATACTTAGAAAGGTGAATCAATTTTGATGTAGAATCATTTACGGAATAGTTGTAAACATTGTTCTTCATTAATCAGCATTTTCTACATAGATGGTTGACTCGGGAGAAAAACGGAAGCTCGCGTACATATGATTACACATCACTGAAAGATGGAAAAGACTCATTCCCGTGCTATGAGTAAACCGAGGGATGTGTGAGTGTTTCGAACTGTCTCTAAGACTAGCAGTTCTCCTGTTCGTTGATAAATAGAATTCTTAGAAAACACGATTTAAAAAACGAGTAAACAATAATTCAAGTTCACCCGTAAAAAATAGATCATTACAATAATTTGCTTACCAACTGTCGCAAACTGGAATTCCATCTACGATACACACGATTTTCCACGGTTTGATACATCTCATGTTAGCGATTGGTATTTGAACAATCTGGTAATTGGAAGCAATCTGGTGTAAAATACATTGATACAATGATAACAGGCTATTAGCGTAGGACTATAACGAGACAGTTGTGCGTTCCACATCTGCCTGAACTCTTTCGCTTTTGCTGTATTTATGACGGCGATGATTATAACGAACATACAACGATCCATGTGGAACGCTTCACATGTCTGATAAATAATAATGTAATAAAATAGCGATAAAACAATCTACAAGCTGCTAACCACAAATAAAAATCTTAACTTAATACTAATAAACATTAAATCATGCACCCACTTCAATATGAGAAATGATCAGTGCAATCTCTCAGAAAGAGAAGAAATCTCTTTTTCTGAGAAATCTCTCAGAAGAAATCTCTCGGTGCAACAGACATAACAATATTCAGTAAAAAATTAGTTAAACATACGAAATGGAGAACTTTACATAATTTACATTATATTGATCATTTGCTCATTAAAACATAATCTACGTAGACGGAAACAGTTATTCCCGAATCTCATTTTTATCTAAATGGCACAGTGCCAAAGAAAATCACGTGTTAGTTTTTGATTAACAGAGTTGGCAAAATTTCTAGTGTCGAAGTTTCTCTATATTGTATTGACGTTTTGACCATACCTACCTTATATCGGATTATTTGCATTTAGAAGATTCATAGCGGCAAAGTGATTTTTTACCTCACGCTGCTAAATGTTTAATATTTAAAACAGTACACTTTAAGCTGTGGTCACACGAGCATTCCAACGTTCGTCGTAACATTCGCTCGTGCGACTTCAACCTCAACGTGAAGTAAAACGGAACATATATATATTTTTTTTTATTATTTAATTTGTACTTTACAATTTGTCCAACTGGACATTTGGTAAATTTTTCTAACTTAATTGCTAAATAACATGAGGATGGCTACCCCCAGCGGGATATCATCTTCTATTGACTATTTTATTTCTTTAGTGAGTTTAGTGGGGTGTTTCCATTTCAGTCTTCTTTCTATGAGAGTTTTGTTCGCTTCAGCTGGTTTGGATGTGTTCTTTCCTTGTATTTTTCTATGTATATTCAAAGCAAATATATATTTGTATACAAATCAATAGTTTCTAATTCATAAGAATAATGATTTTGTACTTTTACATGGTTTTAAATACGTGCTCCATTTTAACCTCCCCTCTACAAAATCGATATTTTCAGGAAAACTTATTTTCTTTCGTAGGTAAATTCTTCGAACGAAGAAGGACGAAAGATCCCGAGTTGTAATATAGTTGCACTGGTGGTATGCAAAACTGCAACCTGTCTTGCTAATGATTATCATAAGTTATTTGCGATATCTCTGTGGCTGACTTTTTGCTCCCCTATCTTTGACTATGACATTGTCCGTTCGTTTCTCTTAAACGACCATTATAAATGTTTACAACTTTTTACAAAGATTGCAAAAAGGAATGAATATTTAGAAGAAAATTGAAGGTCACCAATGATTGATATCGACAATGCGATGCCTTTAAGATACAAAGTCACGCATTTAAACATGTTTTTTGTTCGTTCAATGGCAGTTTCATGTTTTCGAATAAAAAACGAAGATCGTTACTTTTTTTATTTACGTTAACACGACTGCAATGAATTGTGTGACATCGAAGTGGAAATTTATGTAAAATCGCGACAATATAATGTAGTATCGTGAACAAAAAGGGTTAAGAGATATCGGGTAAACCATAAACAATGTCGTGAGAGCCGAGGCGTCGTCGGATCCATCAATGCGTCGTCGGTCCTTCGATTGAATACTTTCGTAGAAAAGACCTACGTGACCCTGGCCACGAGTATTTGCCAAATACGTCGTGGTGAGCCTAAGAAAAGACAAAGGGATGCTAGAACAGTCAGTGTCAGTGGAGAAGCCAGAGAGTGTAAATCGAGAAGTCAGAGAGAGTGCGAGTTGCGTTGTCGAGATAGTGTTGCTAGTTTCTTTTTTTTTTATTATTATTTAATTCTTTACATTCACAACTTGTCCAGTTTGGACATTTGGTAGAATTTTTTAGCTGTTTGATTATCATGTGGGTGGCTACCCCCAGTGGGATACCATCTTCGTGTTTGTTAAGTTGTGTCCTTTGTGAGATTTGCTAGGTGTTTAACCTCAATAACCTCAAGGATCCACCATAAACTTAAACTTTTAGTTTATTCCTGTAAGTTTTGTCGGTTTATAAATGGTTCTTGAACAGTCCTTAGATTTATTGTACGTTCCTACAAATTACGGAGAAAGCAGGTAGTTACCTAATGGGAAAACCGAATATTTGGCTAACGGAAATGAATTGTTTTTCACATAAACAATGTCACCTACGAGCCACGTTGGTAGGAGGCTTCCTCATCCTATCTTCATTTATTAACGTGAGCTATAACCAATTGGCATCGCGGATCGTTACCCTCACTTCTCCTAACGAAAAGTGTGAACAACGAATCCGCATTGTTAGTTCAGAGGGACACACCCACGCCGAGCTTTCCTCCGTAATAATACGAAAACACCTCGACACTGAAACTACAAACTCTCATCAGTCAACATCTCTCCGATCACTCGGGTAAACTGTACTTGTGTTATTTAATAAAGAAACATAAAGTGGAGTTACGGCCCAACCTTCTTGTATTTAAATCCTATGCCTTAATTTTACGTGACACTAGCGTTGTCGTGAGAGTGTGGTCCGCGTGAGAGAGAGCGTTGGATCCGTTGTGACGGGAGTTGCGAATTAACTATTGAGTTGTCTAGATTATAGCACGTTATTGTAATTAGTTCACATTAAATCGTTCACGTTCTTCTGTTTAATCAACATCTGTACAATCCATTTATTGCAAATAAATCATCATCAATCATCAATAAATAATAATCGAGAATATATATATTCCCGATATTACAATAAATTTATGTACACGCATAAGAAGCTAGTCTAATAAAACATTGTTAAAAAAGTTTTTTAATTTTTTGTAATTACACTTCTTACATTTTTTGTAATTACACTTTTTACATACCTTGAAAGCGTGTTTCTTATCCTTTGTGCGTGTTGGAATTTTTCGTTCGTTCGTAATAGATTTTGTTGCAGTGTCGGTTATTAACCCCTTAACCTACAACTACGTGCATAGCCCGTAGTACGATGATCGGGCCAAGCGTAAATATTACGGGCATAGCGCGTAGTAGATGATCGGACCAAACGTAAATTCTCGAACGTAAATCGTAGGTTAAGGGGTTAATTCTTCAAGCGCAAGTATTTCTTCTTGTCATTTGCATAAAAATGGGACAATGATCGTTGTTACATAAATCGGTTGAAGTTGGGTGTTCAATAATGTTGAAAAGACTCGCGAATTGATTTTTGACGATACGATCTGTGAAATAGGAACAAGGTCCTTTCATGAAAATTGTTAGAGATTCTTTTCCTCTGTATATTCTGTGGCAATTTCTTTAGGCGTTGGAAGATCCAAACGACTTTTCAAAAAAACTTTTACGATTTATTTTTCAAGTTGGAAGTTTAACATTTTATCTAATTCTTCTAATTTGGATTTTACTGTTTGTAGCATATCTTCTATGTTATTTTTTTTGTTATTTATTGTACCATTAATTTTATTTGCTTGTAATGTACTAAACTTTCATGATTTTCAACATTAACCAATCAACACTCTTAATATTTATCTATAAAATTGACAACAACTAATCGCTAGATACATTTTATTAAATTAAATGGAAAAGGTAAAATTGGAAAAAAGATGAACAGTATGGAGATATGATACAGAATCCTCTATCATTTATTTCCTCTTTGCTTTATTACGACTTATCCTTTCTACCTTTTGTCCATTTAACGAAAATTCGATAATTAATAAGATCAAGAATCAATTTAATTCGCTGGAACGAAGAGAGGAAAAGAAAGGTTTGGTATCTTGGTGAAATTTCCAGGAAATTAGCGCGGTTAATTCCATAGAAGCAGGCCCTCGTTTAGAAACTGGAAGAAATTGGGGGAACAGAGCGATCGACAGGAAAGTTGGCGAGGTTGAATTAATTCGATAATACGCCGATCATCGCGCATCACGTCCCAATTCCTCGAACGACGTGACGTCTCGAGTTTTCTGCGCTTTTCGAGCTTCTTAGCCGACCAATTGATCCACCAAGCTAGTGTGAAGGCTATGACGAAAAATTACTAGTTTCAGACACGTATAAAAAGTGTGTCAATAGGTCAAAAGCGTAGCAATAACTACGGTTCTACAGAAAATCCATATTTGTAATGTAAACATATATACAATAAGCTACAGCTTACAACTTGAAGAAATAGAAAAACTCAGTGAACAAATCGCAAAACCGCTGCTGTTGGCCGAGTACTTCAATAATCGCTATAATCTTTGGAGATCATCCAAATCCGCTGATGCCAGAGGTAAAATAACCGGACCAATAAAACAGTTCAAACTTAACATTTTCAAACGTTAAATCTGCAGCGCGCTATAGAATTAGTAGCAATACTCAGCGCGATATTATCTGAACGCATGAAATAGAAAGCCTCAAATAATTTACACTATGCTGATCAGTTCACCATTGAAACATAACCCATGTAGACAGAAGCATCTCCGCTGAAATCTTACTTTCACCTAAATAGGCCCAACAATGTATCGTCGGTCCTTCAATCGAATAGTTTCGCGAAAAAGGCCTGCGTGACCCTGGTCACGAGCGGTTGCGGAACGCGTGCGTGGTGGGGCTAAGACAAAGGGATGCTAAGGGGGAAAGACGAATTAACAGTCAGAGTGTTAGTTGAGAAGTTAGATTGTGAGTTGAGAAGCCAGAGAGTGTGAATCAAGAAGTCAGGGAGATAGTGTTGCCAGCGTTGTCGAGAGAGTGTGATTCGCGTAAGAGAGAGCGTCGGATCCGTGGTGACGAGAGTTGTAAATTAGCTATTTAGTTTAACCAACACCAACCTGTTTAATCCATTTATTATAAATAAATTAATTGTAGTAAAGATCCTACAAGAGCGGTGGCCCGTTGAACGTGGGGTTCCGCAGAGTTCGGTTTTGGGTCCGATTCTGTGGATCATCGGATAAGACGCGGTTCTTTGTTGCCCCATGCCCTCAGACTCAGGCATGGTGTGTTACGCGCACGACACATTGGTCTTGGCCGGAGGACGCTGATGGCACGAGACGCTGCGCCACGGAGAGCTTGCCGCCTCTTGCGTGATACGGACTATATGAAGGCTGGGCCTGAAGGTGTCCCCAGCCAAGTCGGAGGCCATATGGTTTCATGACTACCGACGTAGAGGGACTCCTTCGCCCGACCTGTGTTTGGACATAAGCGGAGAGGAGGTTGAGGTAGAACCTTAGATGAAATACTTGGGCCTCACCATCGACAGTCGATGGACGTTCGGGCCGCACTTCAAATTCCTGGTTCCCAAAGTGATGACGACAGCCAACGTCGTGGGCTGCTGCCGAATATCGGTGGGGCAGAAGTCGGAGTACGCCGACTGTATGAGGGAGTCATCCGTTCTCGGGTCCTGTACGGGGCACCGGTGTGGACAGAGGATCTGATGAAAAGTTGACGCAGTCTACTCTTGATGAGGAGGCTGCAAAGGACGACCGCCATCAGAATCGTAAGGGGATACCGGACGATATCATATGCGTCGACGACTGTCCTGGCGGCGTCCCCTCCGTTCGAGCTCCAGGCCCTAGCGTTCCGACGGGTGCAGGGCCTGTGCTCGGGCGGTGATACGCCCTCTGCCAGCCAGTCGGTCCGCGACATCCGGGGGGAGGCAAGGCTCGGACTTGGGAAAGGTGGCGCAGTCAGCTTGCCGCCGAGGATACGGTACGGCCTCATCGGGCCGTTGGAGCGGTTCTACCGAAGTAGGAGGCCTGGAGAGATCGTGGCGGGCTCCCGCTGGCGCATAGGATGACGCAAGTGCTCGCCGGACACGGAGCGTTCGAGGAGTTCCTGCTAAGGATTCAGCGGGAGGTGACTAGTACATGCCACCACTGCGAGGAAGAGGAAGACACGGCACAGCACACGCTGGAGTTCTGCCCGGCGTGGGAGGAACCGCGCCGTGCCCTACGACTCGCCATCGGCGAGAGTTTGGCCCCCGAAGCGATCGTAGAAGCCATACTGAAGGAGCAACAGGAGTACATCGGTGTCCGCTCCTACTGCGAGCAAGTCATGCTCGCAAAGGAGTGCGCCGAGAGAGAAAGGGCGAGAGGACAACACCCATCGAGAGTGCCGTCACGCCAAAGAGGGTTTGGTCTCTCCTTCGGACTTGCACGACGGTCCAGGCAGCTTGGTGTCAGGAGGAGTGGTCCCTCCTAACGGCCCAATCAACCAAGGATGACTCCCGATTACACCATCAGGGAGAAGACAAAGGAGTGCCCAAGCAGGAATACGAAAAGATGGCCCCTGGAGCTCTCTTACCAATCGTCAGGATGATCACCGTGAAGGTCTTAGCCGGTACGAATCCGGTTCTTCCCGGCGCCCTCTCCTCGGAGGGCGCGAGGCGCCTATGAAGGTTCCCTCCACGAAAAAAAAGGTAAAGATCCTACAATAGGATATCAATAAAATAAATTAGCCTTACCACAAGAAAAGCATAGTAGAAGGTCTAAAAAAATGAACAAATTATGAAATAAAATCAGATACGATTAGGCAAACAATCGCCAACACTGGGACAGAGAGAGTTGCCGAATCAACCAGAACTAAGAAAACCAGAGAATGAATGATACTCTAATGGAACGGAAAATGTAAAATTGGAGTCTAGCAAAGGCTTTTGTCAAACATCTCCAGGGCTACATCTAGGAAGCACAAAAATAAAATATGCAAGTAACGTTAAACTCCTTGGATGCATCCATCCGAGTGAATTAATGTGGATTCGCCGTATTAAATACTTAGGAGAATCTTGCAGGAAAAGGCTGAACGTCATCGAATTACTCACCAACAATAACTGTGGAGCAGACTAAGAAATCCTTCTAGAAACACACCAAGCACCGGTTCCATCTTTGCCAAACCCTGTATCCATAACACGGCATTAACGCTGCTTTTAGATGTATAGAGTACGTACGTGCATGACCAACGATATTCTATTTGAAGCTAGTAATATGTCACTAGACCAAGAAAAGAAATTTCCGAAGGATTTGATAGGCTGTAAAAGTACTACTTAACCAACTAGCCACTACTTAACCAAACTATATGAGCATGAGTATTTAATGAAACAAAAGCGAATGGAGAAGAGTAGGGTAACCTAAGTGCAAAGACTAGACGGTCGTCGTTTTAAACTTGACAGAGTTGGAAAAACTTCTGATGTAAGAGTTTCTTTCTAAGAGATCTTGGGTTTTAATATGTTTACATTCGTTGTATGAAAAACCTTTTTTCGACAACATTCCACGAATGATTTTTGTCTGTGACATTTATTCTCGCCTTTAAACGACAAGAACCATTATAAAAATTTATTTTCTTATTTATGTTAACAAGACTGTGTTATGTAACAAAATTTGTTTGATAATACAATAGGAATTTACTATTTATATCATCGCGCAAATTCATGTACACACATAAGAAACTACATTAACATGATGCTATACATATTTATTAGATAATATTCCATGTGTATTCGTTATACAACAATGACAACACTGTTGGCAGATTGGATTTTTGCATGCAAAGAGAAACTTTTTTCTACCTATTCCATATGGATAAATGTTCTTGAATTAAATTAAACTGAAAGAGAACTAACCTATCACCCGATAGATATTTTTTATTTCTACGATGGTTTTAAGCCTGTGAAACTGGCAGCTCCAAGTGCAAATTTTTATAACATACAAACGACATTCGTTTATCCAAAATTGGTTCACATTTAGCCAACGAAAATTTTCGTTTGCCTACCCTGTAAAAGAGAGTTATAAAGAAACTAAAAGAATCGAATAATAATATTTATGAAAAAATTTGACTGCATTTCCTTCAAGTTGCAAATCTAAATCGTTTGGATAAAAACTGGTGGAAATATTTCGGGATGGTTCTGACTTTTGATTTACTCTGTATATGAAATAAAACTTTGGCTTTTTCGCATGTTCTGTATTAAGTCTTAAAAATAAAAAATAATTATATTTCTTCGTTTACAATGAACACAGAAATAAACTGCGCTATCTGTGGTGTTTATATATACATTTTTATACAAGTATATATTACGTGAAATGATTATTTTGATTCTTTTGGTAATTCTAGAGTCGTTCGAATTTGTGAAACTTGAGAAAGAAAGGTACACGTAATTGTTTGCACAGGATATAAAAAAACTTGTTTATTGTGGTTCAAGGCGATGATTTCATAGATTTGCAACACCGGATATGCAACACAACACTTAGTTTAAATGGATGGTATATAAATTTACGTGTTTGATGTGAGATGTCGATTCATATCGGAATAAGAAGTGAAAAAAAAGGAAAATTGCAGGTAGCTGATCATTGCAGAAAACTGTTAATTTTTTAAGCGATAGAATAAGTGTTCAATGGCCTCATAACGTTATTATTGTTAGGATAGTCAGAATTTTGTGGGTTCAACTATAAAAATTTGTAAAAACGTATCGATATAAATGGATAAAAATATAAATATAGGATATAAGATAAACGTAAAAAGAAATTCTAACACGGTGTATAAAATGTAGTGTACAATAAAGTACGAAGGACATTAGCACGGAATACAGACTAAGCCATACAGTATATCAACAGGTATCACACCGAAACTCTCCGCAGCTTATTTCCGTAAAAAGCGATCCTCAATTTCGGTCAGCGACCTCAAAGCGTCGTTCTAGTATAATATTTTGTTATTGTTTGTTATAATACATAAAACACAGAATTTGACCTTTATTTTACATCGTATTTTTCCACACATATGAGTTTTAAATGCCGTGTATTGTTTGACGAAATATGATGTCATTCGTAATAGGCGGAAATGTTCAATTTGACGCGGCATTGTGTCAACCATCCATAAGATATCAAATGATATGGGGTAAAAGGAAATAAATATCGCGGATGACTATTTGTAATACAGCAGATTTAGAATGCCAATTATCCGCACTAATTAAGAGATAAAAAAGTTTGTATAAGCTGTTTTACGGATAATTGATTCGAACAGAATCAAAACTACAGGAGATATAGAAAATAACACAATCCGTCATAGATATAACGAAATGATTCCTTCCAAAATAAATGATTGTATTCCATCTGTCACGTTTTGTGTTATCATTCCAATCCAACGTATCTGCATGTCTTCATTCATGTCAATATTGTCTGCAGAAAGAATACATGAAACTAATTTGGCTCGCATTTTCATTTAGATGGTTACATGACATATTCTCAGCGCGATTAAGTGTGGTTGGTGTGGTACGACTTTTCACGTTTCGCACAACAAAGAAATACAATCTTTTAAACTTAACCTTTTATAAAATCGCAAAACTCCCATACCATAATCACCAGTAATTAATAGATAATAATACACGACGCAATAAATTTGTCCCGTAACGTGTCTAAAAAGAATCAATTACCATATGCATCTCTGACTGTATCACCTAAATAATTATGCGTTACAATTTCACTTAAAATTCCTAAAAGTTCACTTGTGAAAGGATGTGATGGCGCATTAGCCAACATTACAAGAATAATTGGGCCGAAATAACTTGTTCCGTCCAAAAAAGCGAAACTTTCAGAGAACGACACTGTAACATCCAAAACTATTCCATTGTACATACGTAGCAGTGTTTTTACATTTCTATGCACATCGTGGTCTCAATAGCGGAATGCATCATTACGACGAGTTTTCTTTTCAATCTTATAATTTTTCAATTTAGCGGAGTATAACGCTTCGATCGGACTTAGTATCGGGATTCTGATTAAGAACACTGAGGAATGATTTGCTCATAAAATGCTAATTGTGAATTTTTTGCATTCATTGTGAAACCAATCAGCGCACGGATGCCGTGTAAGTAATTGAGGCAGTCTAATTGATCAAACGAAACGTCGATCAGAGGATTATTATCGGATTAGAGGATAGAGGATAGAGGATCAGAGGATTAGAAACGGTTAGTTCAGTATCGTTCGTAACTTCGAATCACCAACCTCTGTACCAGACTTGAGGTAAGAACAGTTCACCTTCAAAAAATAGAGTCTCACTGAAGCTCTTTCCTACGATACTATGTTCTGCACCAGAAGTGGAGTAAATAAGCTCTTCAGTTTCTAAATATTCAGAGGAAGTAAGCATTCTTGCTGGGGATATCATCAAAAAGAACTAGAAAATCATATTTTTTTCCAATTTAAAAACAAAACGAAATAACGCCAGTGGTATCCAATGCTACGAGTGGCATTGTTTAATGCTCGATACAATGGTTGAACGATTGATCGCCAGAATGCACATAGCAGTCGTCTGCAGATATTGTTGTATATATCATCCCCATAGCGTATTTCGCCAAAGTTTTCCTCCTTCAAATTGTAAACAAAGCACGACTTGCAAGTTTCTTTTGACGTAACTCTTGGTACAAACGTCTGCAATATAGCCTGCCATGGTTATATATTTAAATGTTTATAATATTAACGACAATACATATCATTATACTCCTGCAACGAGGTAACTGCTATTGTAAAAGCACAAAACATCCCCACATAAAGTTGAAACCCCGCAATTTTTTTCAAAATTGGTGCATTTCGGGAACCGTTAGTTCTAGGAAGAAAAGCTTGGCAGGTTCGGTATTGCGTCACAAGAATCTACTACGATCAAATACTGACCTAGCAAAACCGAAAAAATTAAAAATTTGCTCAACAGAGTATTCGCATGCTGATGATTGAAGTTTTCAGTCAGTCAGATGCGGATAACAGGCGCGCTACTACAATAATTTAGTTGCGGTTCTGTAACTGGGTAATAATCATATGATGAAATATTCGAAATCATTGTCGGCGTCCTACGTCATAAAGTATGCGTTCCTTGTTGGATACGACTAGTCTTGACGCGATCTTCCTAGAAAATGTTGATACCCAATAGATGAACTGAACATTTCATTCATATCATAGTAGTCTTACTCTTGATCGACCATAGTATCGGCAAAGCGACAACCTACTTCATCGTATAAGAAAGAATAATGGTCATTTATATGGTTGACCACTTTCTTCAATAGAGAATTTGAATAATCCGAGTGCAAATCCTATTCCAGAGCATGCAGTACGGAAAAGTTACCTCGTGGATATGGCTATCGCTTTTATCATTAACAACGATTTACGTGTCGACCCAAGCGACCACGCTGGACCCAGTGACCATGAGGCAGGTACTTCCAGCGTACGCGGTTTTGAAAAATGTGGATTTTCTGAATTCCAGCAGATGTCGGACGGAGCTTGATGAATTTCGTAATGCTGTTGACAACCAGATACTTTGGGGTCTAAGAGGTAAACAGAACTTTTAAGGTAGTGTGAATGAATTTCTACTGTCGGCCAATTGCGTACGAAAGGAAGGATAAAACAAATCACATTAAATATATAACACATAATCGTCTAACCATTATATACCAACGTACAAACATAAACGGATATAGAATTCGAATAACTATACACCATGCTTGTGGCTACGTTTTGTGACATATCGCATCCCTTGTTTGCATTTAAAACGCATTTACACCGTGAAAAAATTAATAACCGTAAAAGTAACTTTTATGCAACCGCCAGAATTCTTCTAGCGACGATTATGTCGCGGTTGTATCAACTGCACAATTTTTAGTCGAGTTGAACCTTGACCCTTAGACTTCCTTCGCACCTTGCGCAAGAAACTACTTTCTTCGTTTGAGGTGCGGAAAGGCGACGGCCATAGTCGTAGCTGTTTTTCTTATTCTAACGAACTGAATTTTCTGGCTTTAAACACAAAACGCCAAATTCTGCATTCAACTTCCTTACCGCTTAAAATCCTTATTGCCAATAGTATCATCAGATGTTTCCAACGCAGTATATATTCTTTAAGCTTTGGACACCAATGGCGTGCCACACGGGGGATTTATAAGCGGGCACAATTATTGGTTAGGAGATCGTATAGGTTGCACCATTCTCTCTCAAAATCGCACGCTGTTTGTCTCGGAGGGGAAACGAAAGAACAATACGATATATCGCAACCCGAACGAGGAGCATCCACCTTTTGAGTTCCGTTTTTTTATTGGACGCATGCGGCACAGTAGCACTATGCAATATCACCAAGAACTACCGGACGAAGTAAGCACGTACATATCTCATGTACCAGATTAGCATAACGAATCAGATATATAATGCAGAGTTTTACGACTGTGACGAACGTTTTTGTAAGGATTTAATTACGCTTGGACTTTGTTTACCGGCATCCTGTACCAAACGAGATGTAGCCACGATGCTAGATAAAACATTGCATGACAAGACTCTTCTCATCGGCAAACTTTTTGCTGTACACTTCAGGCTCATCGAAGTCACTGATTTGGTAAATGATTATCAATGGCTACTCTCTGCGAAAATGATCTCCATCATGTACGTAAATTTCAAGCTCCTAATCGACAGTCCAAATTTCAATTCTCAGTCGACATAAATACAAGTATCACGATCGGCGTTCGACTAAATATCGAGTAGAAACCTTAAAACTGTGATTACAGAGGAGTTTTGCTATTGTTGTGTACTACCGTGACAGCGGCCACAGTATACGATATTTTCGCCCGTCGAAACCGTGTAAACAGCGAAAAGGAAATCATTGTGCATCAAGATGGAAGTACGGAAGGTAAGCGATACATGCGATAATATGTGATATTCCAGATGTTAATGATTCTGATCACCACGAGTTTATTTCACGGGAATCTGTGTAACGTATGGTTAACTTTGAATAGAATTGGAGAACGGAACACAAGGGGAACGCAAAACCGATCACAATGGATCGACACCTTCAGAGTCGAGGGAACAAAATCGCATGAATCAATATTTGCTCTGTTTTTCGCTGCTCAGAAATGTACGGCCACTATTTAAAATACAAGAAGGTGTAGAGAATTTGCGTATATTCTACGGTATTAGAGTGTTGGGAATGCTATGGATTATTCTTGCGCATTTGTTCATGTTCGGGTTTCATGTTATGGGTAAGAAATGGGCTACAATCACGCTTGAATTTCATTAGTACATTCCGATTTTTGATATAGCACGACTCATTTAACGACATCAATCGTGTGTGCAGCTAACAAATCACTTTACTACATGATGGGCGGTGAAATACTCATGGAAATCATAAATAATGCGACGTTTTCGGTGGACACGTTTTTCTTTATGAGTGGTTTTCTGACGTCGTATATTTTTCTCAAGAAACAACAAAAAATGGAGAGAGTACCGTCTATAACAGAAAGAGTGAATATGTTCCTTCAAATAATTATGAAGCGATATATTAGGTATGGATGATTTTAATATGTCTTTGTGTTTTAATTTATGCGCGATGCAAATACGATGCTAAGCAAATAAATACATTAATTTTGTAGGCTTACACCTGCATATTTCGCCGTTATACTGATAGCGATATTAAATTTCACCTGGCATGATCATGTCTCAGCACTTCTTCCCTACGAGCATCCAAGTGCTAAGTGTTCCAAATATTGGTGGACAAATATACTTTACATAAACAACTTCTACCATTGGGATGACCTAGTACGTATACTTTCTATGGCAATTCATTGTAAACATCGTTCGCGTTACAGCGAAAGAATCGTTTCGGAGAAAAATACTGTTTGCAGTGTCTCACATGGAGTTGGTACTTGCCCAATGATATGCAGTTCTTCGTATTTGGTAATTTTCTCCTAATATTATCGATCACGTGAGTTTGAAATTTGGTTTTGTAGTAATTCATTGGCCAGTTTTATCCGGACACTAAAATAGACTGTTTCAGGCATTACAATATTGCCATTGGCTTAGGCGTTTTTAGCTTAGTTTCATCGATAGGGTCAGTCGCTTACATGGGGTACACTCTTAATTACGAGCCTACGTTAGTATACAAAATGTTTAACACTCTTTGCAACATAGGGAATTTGTAAATATATTTATATTATCTTTCCTAGGTTGGATGAGCAATATAAGACACTGACATACTTTTATATACGACCGTGGTGTAGAATATCTCCTTATCTCATAGGAATGGCTACATGTCACCTTCTTAGCAAATGCAACTATAAATTGCGGTTATCAAAAGTAACATATTCTGTTTCTATCAGTTTTGTCGTTACACCTACATTTCTGTGCATCTATCAATAACGTGATTAATCCAATCTTTTAGAAATTTTTAGTCCTTGGTTGGACCTTGGTAATTCTATGTAATTGCTCGATTCTATTTACACCCGTGAACCATAACACGTCCTTAAACTTAGCCGTTCTTTATTTGGCCCTCAGTAGAACGGGCTGGGCACTGGGTATAGCCTGGCTGGTAGTTGTATGCACTACGAACCATGCTGGTAATTCGATATTTTTCATGTCACTCAGTAATTCGTTAATGTCATTC